>NC_141794.1:684036-984036 GCF_054643075.1 Acanthaster planci
CAGTAAAAAAAGAAACCTGATTCTTGTTGAACAAACTGTCCACAAATTGAGGGGACACGTAACGCAACCTGAGTAATCACCAAACTTGACAGGTTGCCAGGCGACCACATTCAAATAAGAGTTTTTAAGGGTTCAGTTGAAGGTGTGCTTAATGGTATGAGTACAGTGGTCATGAAGATAATCTTTATTGTCACAAAGTCTGCATTTGGGGTTATCAGTGAAATGGTCTGATGCTGGTTTTTTGTTCCTAATTTGCATGCTGTAGAGGAAGCACAAAGAACCAAACAATGCATATTTTAAAGATGTATTTCTTTTGCGTTGGGGAGATGCTAATTTACATAACGGGTTTTTTGCCCCTACCGGTGGTCGAGTGGTTGGGACGTCTGCACTGGTGGCGGGAGGTCGTGGGTTCGGGTCCCACCCGAGTAGGCTTGTGAGGTTTTTTTCGCAAGCTCTAGGACAGGCACTGAGCATACAGTGCTTATTAATGTACGTTGGGTAGGGGTAAAAACCCGTTATGTAAATGCATATTTTATTGGAGCAATCAGAACAATTTAATGCAAATTTGCTGTGCGACATGTAAATCGCCATGACTGCCAAGTAGTCGAAATTATTAAAACGTGTCTGCACAACACCATCTACGGTGTTTCGTTGTGATTCAACCTTGAGTAATAACGAGTTTTATTCACAAAATTTCAATGGCTCTCTTTTTCACGGTCGACTCGCTCTGCCCGACTCAACGTTTTTGGCGCCAAAGAAAATGAGCGACTTACGTTTTCCAACACCTTGTCCAAGACTGTCAAATTTGTATTGATTTTTTTGACGAGGTGGAAGAATGGGCCAAAGGTTATACTAGTGTTAAACCACTATGATGGATGCCTTTGTCAGGTTTAGACTACCTTACAGTGGAAATGGGGGTAAATTCACGGAATGCCTGCACCAATAGCCACTTTCAAATATTCATGCATACCTTTGCCAAAGTACAGTTAAATAAATCTTTTGAACAACGCAAAGTTCAGTTCATTCTTTTGTGGAACATTCTGAAGTTGATATACATATATAGAGTTTGCTGCACTTTGGTTACTACCCCTTGATTTTGTTTGTTTGTAAGGAAAGTAGAATATCTGAAACTGAAAAGAACCCACTTACAGCAAAATTTTGGTCTCACAAAATGTGGACGACAGACATGTGAAACTGTGTATGTCGTGGTGGAAGCCACTGGCCTATTTTTCTGGCTTTGCCAAGTATCACGTTACACCAAAAAAAAAATCTTATGCTCTATTTCCTGGTTACGATTTCGTGGAAGAACAGGGTAGGAAAAAACATGTAGCTAATGAACGACCTAAGCAACAATTAGAAAATCAGTAGCAAATCCCATGCACCACAACGGCACCAAGGCCGAGTCCTTGTGACCTACAGTCACCAAATCAGCACTTAACCTGAGCAAATATTAACCTCCTTCCTCAACGAATAAACAATTCAGAAGAGCAAAGCACAAATAGAACAAACCTGAAAGATAACACAAACATAAATATCTGTGTTTTATGTACATGTACATAGTTTATTTCTAAATCCAATACAGATTGCAAACAGAAAGACGATAGTATAGAGTCTACACATCGTTTACTGCAAATTCATAAAATCATCCTCGCTAGAACTAAAAAGAAATCTAAATCAAACGGTAAAATAAAGACAGAAAAGCCAAAGAGCAAGAAATAAAATACACAGACGCTTTTTAAAGCAAAATACACAAAATTTCGTTCGAAAGGGAAAATAGGCTGGACTTGCTATCCTACAAGTTCATTCACATTATTGGTTCAATATTTTGCTCATTGGAAATTCATTTCGTCCAATTCCTCATCCTTTTCGTTTCATTATCGTACGTACATGTACTTTACAAACAAGACAGCTCTGCAAAAGTATCAAATTTGGAATATAAATACAAAGAAATCCAAGCATTCTTGCTTTTAATTGAAGCAATTTACCGTCTTTTCGTTGCATTCCGTTCTTTCAAATCAAAATGTCTCTTACAAACAGACCTATTTTCTTCCCATTTTCCTTTGAAATTGAGGAATAAATGCACCATACAAATCTAATAGTCTGGAACAAGGCCATGTGAATACAGTAACCAGTGGTTTGGCACATCTTTCACGTCTGGGAACAAGACAATAAGGTATTACTAAGGTCCAACGATGCCTTATTTCAGCTTGAATTTTTGTCTGATAGAGAGAAAAGTGGCCTTGAGTGCTCAACTGAGCGAGTTTGTATTGTCATATACCTGTGCTTCATTGTACAATATTCAATTGATTTGCCAAACACTTTACTTGCAGTAATGCTTCATGACCGCCCTTGAATCCAAATTCATTCGCCACAAAATTGTGGTAGACAACAGAGGGCGCTTCAAGTCACGGCAACTAAAAGGCAATTAATGCTAAGGACGGGTCAAGACAGACGTACGCAGGTCATTCACAGCTGTAGCTGCCCGGTGTTCTCTTGCTCAATCTTTCAATTTTTCACGTTTGCAGTACCCTGCCACTTTGAGCCCTACTTATCACTTTTTGGTCCTTTACATGTATAATCGATCTCAGTGCAGAAAGTCTTGAGTCAGCATATAAATAGCTGAACTTCCCTGTCTAACGGGAATGTTCTGTAAGGCACACTATATATACACTATGCCACAGGGATAACTCCTTTGGGGCTTTTGCTCCAATTACTGTGCTGTCTTTGTCTAGAATCGGTGCAAAGTGACTGAAGCCAATCAGATGCAACACAGCTGTGCTCACACAATATGATGTTCCATGGTGTTTTGGGTCACCCTTTTGATTAGTGACTTATTTGCTTTGTTGGCTACAGGCAGGCAACAGCTTGTCCGTAATGGCTCTGGTGCTGAGGCAGCTGCTGTTCGTACTCTCGTCTCGAGTTGGCCACCTCCACCAGCATGAGAAGCCCGCTGAATGTTTCTGCCTCCATCTTGGTCGCCGGGGCAGGGGGCCGAAGGGTTGGGGAGGCATCCCTCGGCGGTGACGGTGGGGGTGTTTGGGAAGGCACACGTTGGTGGCTTGGCATGGGCAGTCTCTTGCCCTCTTGGGATTGACTCAAGTGACGGTAAAGCTCTGTGTGCTGGTGGTGGTGGTGGGGAAGTGGCAGGCTGGGAAAGCTGGCCCCCTGGGGTAGCTTCAAGTCCAACGGGGCCCTTATGTACTGGTACGTGCTTGGATAGGTCAGAGGGGTGGAGGATGGAAACATCGTTAGTGGGGAGCCATGGTACGGTACTGGCTGAGTCAGAGGGGGACTGCAGCCTCGTCCTGCACTGGTGGATCCTGCTTCACTTAGAGATGGGCTGGAGACATCTCGCTCCATGCACACGAGGTCATTCTGTGAGAATTCTGAGCGCTGAGTGCGATCATGGTGGTAGGTTGATGGACGGGGTGATGGGGCATCCTCTGAGTATCCATCCGACTCGTAAGGAGGAGAGTCGTACCCACTGGCACTCATGGATGACGTGTCGGCTTCATTGCCACTATCAGAGAGTCTGGACTCTTCCATGTTGATGCGAGCGTGGGCTTTCTCCTCCTCTGGGCTTCCTTGCATCTCACCTGTGACTCCGTCTTCATCTGCCTGTCCGTTCAGCTTTCCGGGCGACCTCCTACTGATGGTGAACTTGTCTGGGTCCCGACCCTCTCGGCGGATCATATCAGGAAGAATCCTGCGCCTGGCATTGATGAACCAGTTACACACCTGCAGTAAAGTCAGATTGGCCATCCGGGCAAGATGCATCTTCTCCTGGTCATTGGGGTAAGCGTTGTAGCGATGCTCGTACAGCCACAGCTTCAGGATGTTGACAGCTTCCTTGGGGAGGTTGCCACGTCGCTTCTTGGTGGCTGGCATTACGCTTGCTGGGGCGATGCCTCCTGCTGGCCGGAACTTCTTGTGATGAATAACCCCGGCACCAGCTGAAGACATGTCTGACCCTCCACTGTCACCGTTGGAGATCTTCACAGTTGCTGCAAGAGACAATGGACAAAAAAGGCTTGATCTTAGAAAAAAAACATCAGATTATCAACGTGTTATCCAGAATTTAGGTTTCACACCAAATCTATAATACAGTGGAACAATGTTAGGTCCTTACACACTGTTAGGTCCTCGGAACTTAACAAATTACATGTACTTTTGTATAGCAGTGAAGTTGTATTATAATTGATGGAAACCAAGAAAAATAAAGATTTGGGACCTAAATTGTAATCGTTGTAGATATGACATTGTATTAAACAGTGCTCTCCTTATCTGTGTTCGACTGTAATTGGCATTACGTTATATGTGTCAAGGGAGACACCGGGGGCTCATGTACATGTGCTTTAAGGAAAATACAAGCGGCTGTTACTGTCACTTTTGTGACTCACAATTAACCGACAGGTCTTGTCTGGCATGCAAACTCGGGATATGCAATCCGACCAAAACCGCACGTAATAGACAGTTCGCTCAGTCAGCCCTTGGTTTCAGCAAAAGGTTCTAGCATGAACAAATGACCAAGGGTACACCTGGTCAACTGGAGAATGAGGCTCTAAGAACCGAAAGAGGAACGCAGGCAGTTTAACGGGCATGTGGCACGTAGTGGCTTGGGGAAAAGTGACAGGCGTACCCCGATAGTGCCAGGAACTTCCTCGTTCCAGAAATATTTAGTGGCGTCCGTATTATGACAGGTTTCTCTTTTGCCCATTACAGGAAGTGTTGTCGTCGTATCAGGCCGGGCCATGAGGACCTTTTGGCCCCCTCCAAGGGAACCGGATTCAGAGAAGGAAATCGCTTTTCCATCTTGGAGACTTCCCGTGTGCTAAGAAATTCTGAATGGATTTAAGAGTTACCGCATACCTAACATTAGTCAGTCAGATTTAAGGACACCGACCAGTGATTTCAATCTCACTTCTAAATGACCTATCTGCCCCAAATGGGTCTGTGGTGGTGGGGGGTATAGTGGTGTCAACGCTTCAACGCGCGTAATCAAACCTCGGCTGTGAAATGTGTCCTCAGAACCCATGGAATTAAGGCAAACTAGCTATGAATGGCTGAAAAAGACGGGTTATATTTAACACAATCGAGAGCCTTCAGGCTTAGTGGTGAGATTTTCTAGTTTTTCTGGCCCAAACGAGATAGCAAAGAATAAGAAATGAGGTCACAATTATTTCTTTCCTGCAGGTACCGAGGTCATCCAAGTAATAATGTGGATTTTGTCAGCACGCCTGACAACCGACAGACAATGATGGCCCTAAGCTGCCACTGTCAACTCCAGAAAACGCGTTTCCAATACAACCGACCTTATTATCCCTTGGACTCAAAATATTCATGGTGTTGACGGTTTGGTTTGAGGGTGTTTTCGCTTAAATTCGACGACCAATTGCAAGGGATATTTCAGTGTAGCTTCCTGTAACAGGGACTGGGACAACAATGGCCAGGCAATCTCTTGCTAAGCCAATCAGATAGAGAACAACTATATGTCTCTGTCACTTGGCTGATCATTCTTTGATGATGTCTGCCAGCCGTAGGGCCACGTCACGCTTTTCTAACAAGTTTTCAACCACGTGAGTCACTGGCGACAAAACTGTAAAAGGACGCCTAGAATATTTGCCAAAACATGTATGCCGATCAGTGAAAGACCACATCTTCCCAGATCTGTTAAACCCATTACAGCGCTGAAGTGTTCTGACATTTGTTGCTCGTTCGCACTTTCACGGTACTCGTCACTGCTGCGTGAATGGATTCGTTAGGCTGTGTAACGGTGACATTACAGCACGTGGGAAACTGTGACTGCACTTGCTTATCTACACGTAAGGGCCTAGATCTCGTGATTCCACAATTATACCACCACCAATTGGTCGAAGGGTTGACAAAAATCTGTCAAACCTAACAGTAAACACTACTCAACCAAAAGATAGGAGACGGAAAGTTTGGTCACTTCATCTTCAACTCTACCTCTTGGCATACACACCACAGGTATTAAAGCCTAGGGTGATCCATGTTGGTCGGCAGTGTTGATTTTGTTGGTAGCGATGCGACCATAACGCGTGCATTTCTTAGTCGTTTGTGAACCAGTGAAGTGCAGTTCTGACCAAAGGAGCATGTGTTGCCTAGATAATTTCGCCCTCTCCTGGTCCAGCTCGGGGTTCATAGCCCAGCATTAATGTTTTGCAGTTGTTTGATTTTTAAGTATGTTATAACATAATATGTTCATTGTAATATGGCAAATAGACGGGAGATGTGATTCAGACCTTTGGTTTTGTCGCTCAGACTTGCTATGCATGTTGCAGACCTCACATTACCGGTTTCGAATCTGTACACGTGTTATTCACTCCAAACTATGCATTATTAATTAGTTATCTCAGTGCAACGTGACCCTTTCAGTCTGGTGCTTTATGTTTCGGAGTACTTTCAGAATACTTATCGGGGAATCAGAAGACAATTGTAAACAGTACAGCCAGACCATGTTTCTTCATTTGTAAAATGTCATTTTCACCTGGTAGGCTGTTTCGTACCTTGTTTTTGTTTGCTGTGCATCCGACCGAATTTTAACAGCAATGAAAAAATTATGAAAACAGCAGCGGCCGCAAATTCGACACAAATAGATAGAATTACCAATAGATGTTGTTGACATTGTCTTCGTAGAAAATCAATTGGAGATTCAGAGGTACAATTCTGGAGAATGAGGTTTTTTCCGTCAAAAAATAAACTAACAAACAAAAAACCCAAATTCTGCAGCACATCGATTGAAATACAGTAAGGTGAAAATTATGTTTTGCAGAGCTGACATACGGTACACATCAGACGGCATCTTGAAATTTCCTGCATAATGCCAGCCCAGATATTGTGGCGTTGCAGATTTAATTGTAAATTGAGAAACAGGGGCAAGAGATCCGTCCCCAGGATATAACAATATTTGGCTCCCAAAAAAGCTAACTCCACATTCCTGGCCGTGTGGATTTATACCAAAATCTGACGATGAGAGGAAACAGATGACACAAGATGCCAACACGTCTTGATATGAGCAGACCTTTTAGCGAAAATTCCCCGAAATAGCATTCACAGACAAAGACCTTTCACTTCCAATGCTTCCTCAATTATATCAATAACATCGAGCTTTAACAAGGCCGCTTTGCAGGGATTTTCCAAACTTGCACCAGCTTCGAACGGTGATGTGAAAAAATGAGCATTTTTTAATTCCAATAGTGCGAAACGTACCCCCAATAGAAAAGAACAAATTGCTTGCCGCAGTGCATGCCACGTGCCATGAAAAACCTGCCTTGCACCTGGGAGCCAACGCTTTCTGAAAAGGCGGAGAGGAAATGGATAAGCGAACGGAGGATGTGATTGGATAGGATGAGCGGGTAATCCTTTGTATCCAGGTATACAATGCCATGGAGACACGCACCTCTCTATAAACTGTAATGCCCTTTGGTTGAATGGATCAATTACAGAGGCGCTCCTGATTGTGAGCCGCGCATACACACAGGAGAATCCAACATGTGTGCGACAGATTGCGCGATGTTTGCGCAACGTGGCAACACGTGATCAATTCAACCGAAATACTGCATAACACTGCATGAGTTTTTCGTGTTTTCACACACAGCAAGCGCCGTGTAGTAATTCAGATCGTTAATTGTACCGGGCTTAAAATCAATTTCGTTCCGTTTACTATTCTACGGAATACCACGAAGGACACAAAGACATACCACGACGACAGCGTCGATAAAATAAGTGTGAACCCCGAAACTGAAGCTCTAGGTATAAGTTTATAAAAACAACTTGACCTCTTCAGTGACCTGCCATTAGTAGATCCATGTCAGTGAAATCAAAAATTTCACTCAAACTAGGCCCTAACGAATATTTCTTACTTTAATTAATTCTTGCTTAGAAATTCAGCCTATCACAATCTGACGTTTTCTCGCTCACACCGCTTACTCACAAAACAATAAGCACCACTTGTCCAACCATCGAGCTGCCTGGCCAACGCACCAACCTGTTGGTCTGTTTAATCATGCTGAACACACACACTCTTAAGCGTAACGCGCTTGTTTGTAGCGCCATAAGGATGAACAAATATGGCAGGCAAAGGAAACGGCAAAGAAAGTCTTTGGCGGGGGTACCACTCCGAACAGCCGGTTCGCTGAGAAATAACCACTTGCTGCACTCAAGGATAAGCAGCATCTGATAGTGACAGGTCGTGGGATTGAGGTTAAATGGTGACACATCAAACACGTGCCACGTAGTCTGTGTAGTTAGCAGATGCACACAGGGTTTTTTTTGGGGGGGGGGAGTAATTAGAAAGGCGATGTTTGTTCCATCCTTTTTTGCCCGCCCCTCATAAAGTGTGGCCCACAAAAAATATGGCTCTGGATCCGCCCTTGAGTCGGGGGTGTTACGGAGAACCACCAGTACAGTTTTCAAGCTGATCCAACAGGGAAATAACAGCTGTCAGACCGAGGAAGGTTACTGGCCACGCGCACTCAATTAGCACGAGACAATGGCAACTCGCCACGTGTTGTCGAGGGCTTATTGTTATCGAACTTTTAACTCGTGCTAGGCAGACACAGACTGCGGGCTGTCAGAAAACAATGTGTAAACGCATTAATTGAATTAAGTAATAATGGACACGTGCCAGAATCAAACTCGATCTGCCCACAGATCACCCAAACATCTTCAAGGACATGGGTTAAAGATCATGGGGTCAGAAGATGACAGAAGTAGAGTTTCGAGGACATTGCCCGCAACTTTACCGCAATTTTAAAAAGGTCAGGCTGGATTAGAACAGCTGTTAGCCGTATCTGTTTCTGAAAAACCAAATATAACCAAAGAACATTAAATTAACTGGTTATTATTAAATGTCAACAGGCGAAAACATGAATCATAGTTGGTCCACAGGTGACTATTTAAAACCACGAACTTTCTCCTGTGCACGACCAAAAGCAACATAGAAAGCAAGTGGTGAAAACGGTACCAGGAAATAGCAGGTGGAATTTCTTTTAGCATGAACAGACAAAGTGTCCACTGAGGTTTGGGAGACATGAAAAGTTGAAAACCCACCCAAACAAGGGCACGAGGTTCCCCTCGGTTACCCATTGTCCTTGCTGATAAACACTTGGCGGAAGTAAACAATTTATGGGGTTATTGGATAAGATGCAGAAAACATTTTTAAAAATGACCGGACGTTGAGGTGGAGGGAGACAAATCTGTGTTTTGCTGCATGCCTTTGCCGCCACGACAGTTGACATGTGGGCTAAATATGACATCGTGTAGCGATCTGGGGACAGGTATTTATCCCACTTGTGGCAGGAAACGTCTTTGGTTAACGAAAGTTCCAAACACGGTTGGGTGGAAAATAATAAGATAATCTGTTAATGCCCTCCATCCGGAGTTCAACAATCCAAGAAAAAACATTTTAATGTAATCTTTGACAGCCTAACTTATTTCCGGACCTCAAGTGTAAAAGGCTCTCCTCAGGATTTGGGGGAAGTTTTATTATTTTGTTTTCTGCGGACAGGGTCCAGAGAATTGCCTATGGCTACTGGGAGCCGTCGTGCCTTTCCAGACGGCTGACCAACCGCGTGATGAGCTTTTCCGGTGTGTTGTCAGCGCAGAAAGGGTTTTAGTCTCAGCACAACAGCTCGGGGCTCGGCAGGTAAGCCAGTACATATCTTTGATATTCCGAGAAATTTAAATGGGATAACGTCATACATTTACTGCACCACATTTGCTCCCAATTTCAAAATCTTGGGAACGAGGACAACATGTATGCAATGATGGGATTAGGGATAAGGGTGATCAAAGCTTGCCATAGCCGAGGGTTTCCTGGTCCATCTGCTGGATTCGAACTTCCGAGCCCGAGATACATCTCTTGCAAGGGTCAGTGTTGGCTGATGGATGTTTCTCCTCACAGACAATGTTAACCGTATTCAGGCCCGCCATTTGACGGAATTCAGGAACTAATTAAGTCTGCCAACCATTTGTGTTACATCAAATTAATGCACCTGACATGAAGACCGGGCTCATGTCACAACCAATTGATGATTCGATCAACCCAAAGCAGGTATCTTTCCCCCTTCCATTACACTACATATCCGTCATTTCCCGTCTCTTTCTAATTCCAAAACTTGCGATGACTCAATTAGCTCCATGCCGGATATGTCTACCAAGATGAGTGGACAAGGCTCACGATGGTCAGACCGAAACGCAATCGTGTGATGCCCCTTGTATTTTTTAAATGACTTCATCGTTGAAAAAAGAAAGAGTTCTGCCGAGAGTTCAAGCCCGCTAGATAGCATTATCATGTGGCAGTGACGGAAATAGTGCAATTTGATAAGTAAATTGCACCCAAAATATACTCAGGTCATATCTCTGCATATCATATCATATCACTCACTCGTGACCACTTCCAAGTGCTCGTCACCAAAGTAACTGGTGTTGATTCTGTCGATGAAGAGAGGTCAGATTTCATATTGCACAGCCATGTTTTCCTTGCCAACTTGAGCGATCAGCTTGACAGGGTCCTACTCGTATAAATCGGTTTATCAGACGCCGACTCGCGGTACTTTCCCCAAATGGCAAATAACTTGCGAGATATTTTCACTCCGAAGACTTTCCCAAGACCTATCTCCCTTCACCAAAAGCCACATTTTTGCACAGAAAACCCCAGAACGTCAGATGACGCACGAAAGTTGACATGGGGCAGTTTTCTTTCGACAGCCATAAGCGTTTAGATATAAAATGTCAAAAACTCGCAACCCCGGCCCCTCCGAACTTGATTTAGAGAAATGAATAGGACTATTTAAGGCCACAACAACAGGCTTGTTGCCATGATAATGCCACAAAAGATACATCCTTCCATATATTCCATCGTTTTTCAACAAGCCACTTTCTACAAACACAGGCTGGGATAACAATTGTGACGAGCTGAACCCGTGCACTCACTGTGGTCATGCTCATAATAAGCGAGCTTTTATACCCGTTCATCCAGTCGTAAATAAGGAAAGCCGATCGAAATGTTGATCAGAGTTCCGCGAAGACAATGTGGCGTGAAATGCTGACCCTGCCTGGAAATAGACACCTTTTTGCGCATGTGCGAACGAAGAGGCGGTGTGTATTAGTTCGAGTCAGAGTCTATATCTATATTTAGCACAGTCAAATCAGGTATCATCAAGGAGTGTTTCAACTATCTCAGTTATATATATGTCAGTTTTTGAGGGTTTTTTTTACTGTTTACTACTTTATGGCATAGACTACAACAAAGACTGCCAAAATACGAATTGCTTCAACAACGTGCCTTACTGTTCACGCGCGACAGAAAGTCTTACAGTTAAGCCGAGGAAAAGATAGTACCTTCTGAACTACTCAACTGCGAATTTCTAGCGCACCGGAACGACAACATTTCGAAGTTACAATCTTGACTCCAAACAGACTTGTACTTTTGTACTGCGGTGCTATCCAAAATGCACGTGAACTAAGCCTTTCAACTTTAACCGCTGCTGTAAAACTTTGCTGCTCTTAATCTTAACGCATAATCATGCAAGGTCTTTCCCAGCGCATCAAAGAAATGCCAGCGATGACCGGTATCGCCTTTTAAACACCCTTCAAGGTTATTGGGAAATTTAGGATCACTGTTTGATCAGCGAGGTGCATGGGTTCGCTCCAATGCGTCACCGATCTGTTAAAAGAATAACGTCCCTAGTTGGGCAGGGAATATGAAGGACAGTTGAATTTGAAAAAAAATCTAAACTATTCATATCCACATGATGACCTTGGTGTTGCACTCAATATAACGTCCTTAGCTGGGACTTGGATTTGCGTCCAGGCACCCGACTATGCATAAAAATATGACATTCAATTGACAAACTGTGCTGGTATCTTAACGAAATCAACGTCCATCAGATCCAGTTTTCCGATAGCGTTTGTAGTCCCTTCATTTTGTAAATTGGAATCCAACTTGTTATACAAAGGTTTCCTAAGCGACGGAAGAGTGATAGAAGAGTAACAAACTTTCAAAGGTTGATTCTTCCAAGGACATTAAAGTCTCATTACCAGGTGTTCATCTCTTCTTAGACATACCATCTGTTAAATCGCAGACCGACTTGCCCCATGGATATTTAACAATCAAGATCTCACTCAAACAGCAGTGTAGTCGGGGAATTTTAATGGTTTTCTTGTCGTTCTCTGCGTAAAATCAGCCACCTTCCCCTCCACACCATGTACCAGGTTCGTCTACATGTATGATGTAGGCCTATTATTAAATTTTATCGGCGAGGCACGAGTTCAAAGTTCAACATGTCGATCCGAGGGTTTAACCCTCTGGGGGTCATGTTTGCTGACCCCATCGATTCACAACATCGGAAGTGTATGGAGTATACCTGGATCCAAAGTCGACTTTTGATCCGTATGGTTGGCCGATAACGTGTTTTATTATCTGGATTGCTTGTCCAAAAGAAAGCACACATGTTGGCTTTAGCACCACCCGAATGATGATTTATATTAAGCATTCCAGGTTTATTGGAGACGGGGCAATTCATCAACCGTAGTGTTTATTATATCTCGAAAATATTGACAAACATCCACTTAAAACTATGATTCTTTTATTCCTGTGTTATAAAAATAAACTTCTAATTTTGATCAGATTATTCTGAGCTTTGCATGCAAGAGGTATGAACAAACAATCAGACAATTGAAGTAAGACATATTAGATAAACCTACCTAACTTGCTGCTACCTTTCTACTCTATTTAAATTTGGGTTTTCTTTAATACAACAGCCGATGTCGTTCTTTCAAGTCTTGACGGGAGCTTCTTGTAATTCATAAGTAGAAAAACGTACACTTTCGTTCCTTGAAATTGGTATGTATCGCATAATCGAAAAGGACTCGGTTGAGCATCACATGCACTGCAACTCGCTGCTATCGGTGGCTTTATTCTCTGAATAATGCAAATAAAGTCTACCATATGGTATAGCCATCGACTGCAATATGTAAATTAGACGACATAATTTCGATGTGGCAACATATAAATTCTGGTTAGGATGAACCGCTGTCTCTCGCACAAAGTGATACGCCTGGAGAGACTCACTAATAACAAGCGCTATCGCTGTGCCAGGCAAACTTTCAATGATATTAATCACATGGTCAGTGAGGTGACTGGAAACTTAAGCAGGTGTGTCGTTTCGAATTCGTAAAGAAATGGATCATTTCGACATCCGAAGATGTCACACCTAACCAGTAATCGTACGGTTCATAAACTCTCGACCATCAACTCTTGAAAATGACTTCTCTAGACTATGCAAGACCAGCCAAAATTCGACTGGAAAGGTTATTTACGGCATAACAGCTGCATCGAAAATGAGAGCAGATAAGGCAAATACATGCGATATTAGACTTTTGCATGTTCATCAATACAGCTTGCTCTGTTACAATGCTCTTACAATCTCCCACGGCAACCTCATTTGCATTTTTATGAATGAAGCGGAACTGGACATGCGGGTTTCGAAGCTCTCATGTAGGAAAAGACTTAATAGTGATATGCGTCTGCTGGCTGAATTTGATGATTTATAGCCATACGCGCGAGGCACACAAAGAAGTATTTCTGACGGTAGCCAGCAACAATTTCTGGCAGAAAATGTAAATTATAGCACAGAAATAGTGTGAGTAAAGAGGTACAGGTCTAGCGAACTACCAGCAAATTGTGCACCGTATTCATCAAATGTGGAGTGCATTAGATGCACATCTGATGGCGTACAGGAAACAAAGCAGGAAGCTTTTTCCTGATACCTTGCCAGTGAGAGAAAAATTACTGAAACAGATAACAGGTCACTAATAACTATGTTTGCAGTGACGTAAACGTGCAAGAACGCCATCTTCGGTAGTGACTGCACCCATTCAATGCTCCGCACTAATGGTACATCTAGTCCTCTTTTGTGACCTGGCTAGTGTTCAAAATTAAAACCCACTCCATCCACAGGCCCGAGCAGCCAACTTTGGGATGCTGGGCGTCTCCACAAAGACACCAACCTCCCCACATTTGCCTAACTAATTTACCCACATTGTACCTTAGCCCCATCATCGACACCATAGTGAAGTCCCTTGGCAAAAAACAAAATCGACCGGGATTTACTGGCCCCTTTGTCCTTTGCCGAGGACAGGTAAGGGTGCCAAGACAGAGCAAATTAGTCTTGGCTGATGACCCTTTTGGAATTCGACCGCTGTCAGACGGGTTTTCGATTTTTTCCTTTCGTCTCTGTGGTGCGTTTGGGATGTGGTCCTACAGCGTTTGAAAGAAAATGACCCGCGCATTGAGAAATTTCAGTGGGTTTTTGTCTAGGTGCGCCGAGATCGTCACACAGACCGTCTTAATCATGGATTATTCGCCCACCAAGAACGACTCTGCGAAAGACCGAGTTGTTCGGAGGTTTCACTCGCCTGCCAAGACGCGGGACCGACGCGGCGGGGGATCAGTTAAAAATAGTCGGCCTAGACACATCCGGGCCGAGCTCGTTTTGAAGCACACCTCGTGTACCCAAGGTCAATGGCTGTCAATTCACAGTTTCTATTTAGACGCTCCACCCAAGGGCACGTGACCGGGTCTGATCTCACAAATTTAGCTTACAAGCTGCCCGCCATTTTAAGAAGACCTGTTTAAATGAGTAACCAGCACAATCTGTGCAGCCCCTCTGGAATGACGACAGCATACCGTCAATATTTACTCAGAGACCCCTCATGAGGCTTGTCGTTACGCTCGCCGAGGTATTTTACTCAAGATAAAGAGTGGTAAAATTGGTCCAAGTTTTACTTTTTGTTCTGGACTGATTTCAGGTTTGTTTTGAACACTGAAAAGCCAGTAAGTACTGAACACCATGCGGAATTTTTTTTCAGAAAACTTATAACGACGATAAACTTTAAAAGAAACGTTCAAATAACAATGACGTAACATTAGAGCAAACTTTGACAGTTTGATCAACCACACATAGACCCAACGGGGTGACTGTCAAAATGATTGGTCGCCCATGAGCCCGGGACCCGGCGTATTACGTTTAAAATACACAGCCTAGCTTTTAAATTTAAAGCGTTCAGCTAATCCGACTCTCTCTTTGCAGTCACAGGATATAAATTCTTATTGATTGCCGGGAGATGACCCCCTGAATAGAGCGGGGTGTGCTTTGCACGTTTGACAGTTCTCCTATAGAATTGGTAATCAAACGCCCTTGGGGTAACTCGCCAGCAACCCGGAAGACCAGAAAAGCCAGAAAAAAGTGGTTCGACTTTGTACACAAAGCTTATTGTATGACAATGCTTGAGTGGGCCGAGGTGACTGTGCCACTGCTAGAGTGATTTTCGCCCTGTCTGGAACGCTCGCGTTACTATAGGGACATGGAGACCATGATTTCCAAAGCACACATCATTACGGGCAGACTAGCGTGAGCGTCATCAGCTGTAGTTAGAAATCACTATCTGGTTAAAACATTACAAGGCACAATGGCATAACAAAACTGCGCTGAGCTGAGCCGCATTGTACACCCTACACTGGCTTCGTATCGAGCTCCTCTACCATTGTAGATCAATTACATCGCTGTTGTTTCAGTAGCCAGTCAAGGATAAGAAGTGCAACCAAAACACGATGCAGACAACATGAAAAAAGTGGGACTAAGCCCACATGTTGGGTGATGCATGGTGTGTCAGGGTCTTGCGGTAACTCGTGAGCCCGTATCATGCCAACGCAACCTACTGGGTCTCAGGACCTCGCGTGGTTATGTCACTTCCCCGCACGCTGCCCTTTTTTTTTTTTAATCCCGCTCTCCAAGCTGTCTAGCAAGATTGTGACATTATTGCGATCCGAGATTTACGAGCGATCATGTGACTTTTTCCCCTGATAGGGCGAGGGAATGCCGGGTCTTGGCACATGCTGCCACAAAAAGTGACCTTGAGGATTAAAAAGGAACTTTTTGTTGGTTTTTTAAGTCGTAAAATCTGATCTTGATTCATGTGCGCCACTTTGTTTCTGAAAACGGGCCAAAGGCTCCGTTAGGCAACCAGTTGCTGGTAAGCCTCCCCCTGTAAGATAAACACTAAGTCACCGAGCTAAATATGTTTGCAGTGTATTCTATTTATGTCTAGGGTGAGACCGAAGAAAACGAAATAACCACAAGGACTTGATCATGGTCCCACAGCAGTGTAAGACACCCCTTACAGTACCCATTTCTTGTGTTCTATATTAACTGTTATGCATTATGAAAAGACCACGAGGGTAAACTCAAGATTTCCCACATTCTGAAATAAATTGTTTGAAAAATCCTGAAATCAGGAATAATATCACGATGAAAAAGACCTGACAAATCTCACCCCTGCAGGCTGCACCATATCGTTGGGCAACCTGTACAAAAAACTCAAACCAAACTTGCGCTGCACACAACAGGTATGTCGACATTTATCGTGGGAAGTTGATTCGATATTGAGCACACTTGTTGGGTGTCTGAAAGGAGCTTTGATATTGAAGCTTTGACATTTTCAGGCCTGGCAATTTGACCACAGAGGCGGTATTCAGTTATTCACGATTTGATAGAATTGACAGAGAAAGAATGTAGTTACCACCTGCGGAGTCATGTGACTGTTCACTACACTCTATAACTGGCATTAGTTTTTATACTAATCGTAAATTCAGGTTTCTCCATAGTACAAACATCCCGAGGGAGGTGGTTCGCACATTTGTCTTTTCAAAACACTCTGCAGATCAAGTTCCCGGATTCGACAACTTTTCCCACGTCCCAATAATGTCGCGATCAGTAGCGTGATTTTAAAAAGGCTTACCGGAGTGTACGCGTCTCTTTACCCTTTGGTAACAGCAGTTTAAGCTGCGACCCATACCGAGTAATGACTTTGATATACGACCACGATCCTTATGTCTCTAAATATAAAACATACCCGCATTTATGCATGCAACTACTAGACCGTTTTCAATTAAGCTCTTAATGATGTCAACACAGTGTTTAAATCAACCAATCCTCATCAGTCTACTGCCATAATTGTAAGTTACAGATGGTACGTTAAAATGTAGATTTCTGGGAACAATTTCCCGGCGGTAACGCAACGATGCACCATGGATGCACGAAGTGTGAGCGGGCCTTGTCGTGGTCTAGCAACGCCCTATACTATTAGTATCATGCCAACACAACAGATCACCACACGATCACGGGCGCCCATGCGGTTAACGTTTAGCCACCACGTTGGTCATGTCTAAAATAAGACCACGCGGCAGCAATGACGCATTTAGATCAGTGCACTCGGCCCACTCAAACCAATGTTGCTGTTTTGGATGATGTCATTTTGGTCAAACTCAGTTGCTCGGTTGAATACATTAATTTTCGCGCCCTTTCCATGTTATGAGTAATTTATGTTGTGCAGTTGTATGGTGCTTTGCAACATAAATATGGCACAAAGGAACAACGGCTTGAGTGTGTCATAATGCCAACCATGCATGCTCTGCTCACCTGAATTGCTAATGCTAAATAAGTTGGTGTTTGACATTCTGAAAATTTCAATATTGCCTACATACACGTAACCATGTTACATGTCCAACAAAAGGAGGTTATTGGGAGACAGTATGGAACTCCATGATGATAGCGCCTCGACATGATAACTTGATCGTGTAGCCAAATATGCTGGCAAAGTTACATTAATTGACAAAACAATATGCCTACCTTTTTTGTTGAAAATGCGCATGGCTGTGGGCTCTTCCTTCGCTCAAAAGATGATCCAACAAAACTAGGAAATCCAGACGAAGGAAGGGAAATGTTCCTTGGTCTTTGCAGTAACAAAGACGGTTGGTGGTTTCGACTCGAGCCTGGGAAATAAAGCATCCACGGTGGAGACGAGTCGTGATATGACAGCGTGTTGAGTTGATAGTAGCTCTATGGATGAATGCGGTTTTGACAGAACAGGTCTCGGTGCGACCAGCCGGCCTGTTCTAAGCACGTGGTCGAGAAACCTGCACTAGCGGCACTGCAGTGAGGACCCTTCTACCACACCAGTGACCAATCAGCGCGCTACACCGCTTGACAGCCATTCAGGGCATTATGCGCCGTTGCTTTGATATGCTAATCGTATTTACAAACCCGCCAAATGTTGAATGGGAGCGGTGCCGTGTGGGGTGTATGCAAAGTAGGCTTGTTGGTAATAGCGACACAACATTGGACGAGACGTTTTTGACAGCGTGGCTAGTTCCTTTAATGACAGTAGTGGCGTGTGTGTGCGTATTTGCCTAAGGGCGCATTCCAGCACGTGGTGCGATTTTGGGCAAGGAACAAAGGAATTGTAACATTGGTTACATGATTATATCACAGAGAAATAAAAAAGACATAATTATACCGTGGGTTTTGTAATGTTCTCAAGAACATGAAAAGTCATAGACCTAATTCAAGATACTACATGTATCATGATTTCTCTTTCTTTTGACAACCATTCTCTCATTTCTCACGTGAGCCTACAGTCATTTCGACAGGATTTCATGCACACAGATTATCTTTTACAAATAATACAAGTAATGTTATTTATTCGAGTTCAAACGTTTAATTCGCTGCAGATTTCGGGTTAAACAAGGCAATGTAGAGAGCTCTAGGCAGGCAAGTCTATGTTTCTAGCTCTCAAGGGGACTTCAAATTACACTTGATGGACGACGTCTATGTCATTAGTGTCATGGCGACTGGTGTATCATGGAGCTATTATTATTAAACACATGGGTGTGCTCATTTCACCTACCACGCAGCAAAAGCGCATGCGCAAGCGTGGTGTTAAAGACCACTTGAACGGGTGAATCTGTGCACTAAGTTAAAATATAATGATGAAAATATTTTCATCTTAACTTTGAACTAGGGGTACCTTTTAAACTTAAAAACGACACTGTTAACTTTCCCTTGGGGTGGGGACGTGATCTAGCTGAAACAACCACCAACCTACAGGTGAAGGGTTCACCTTATGCGCACTTTCTCCTCTTGATTTGGCATTTCCTCTCATCTCGATCACGTTCTTTGTTCTGTGTTGAATTGAATTCGTCAACTAAGCACTTCCTCGTCAGTGGGCTTGTCGTTTTAGCCGTTTCCTTGTGACGGAACGCAACCTCACGGTCCTGCCAACCGTGGGTTAAGCTGACAGCTGATTGCTTAATCAGAGAATTCCCCACAGTGAGGAAACCTTTCGTTTCCCGCCACGATTTTGTCAACAAGATAAGTCCGCCGTGAACGAGGACACTAGGTCTGGTACCCTGTAGACAAGGGTTACGATTTCGCTACCTCAGGAAATCGAGTCTGTCTGTATGTGTTAACTTGGATGAGTTTGCGCATTCTTTAGCAACAGTAATATACATCGGAAAGATTTGGCAGAAGAAAGATCATGAGGGTACGACGGTTGGCCTATGACCTGCGAGTACTCATAGAAATTACTTTCATTTGAATTATTTTGAGAAAAACATAAGAAGTTAACATTGTGGTGTTCAATCTTTATTTTAACTCTCAAGTCGAACAAAAACGAAGCACCTGCTACTAAATAGAGTCTACCACAACTCTCTTCTGGAGACTCGATCTGGTACCAGCGAAATAATCCAAACCGCACCTCCGAAATTAGGCACCTTTCCACACTTCTTCTGGATGACCTCTGGCGCAACTCTCCGTCAACAGTTAATCGTCTTTCCACACGACACCAAAGAAATGATGGACGCTTGATTGGGACGCTCAGCAGATCTAGACGGGGGTATGAACACCGGCTGAGTGGATGGACAGCGGTCAAAAGAAATAGGCTCTGTCCACTGTGTGTTGTTCGGACAGTAGATCCTTCAGCTTTGGCCAGCCAAAGTCTGACCATAGAGCAAGGACCACTGATCAGTTTGGCTGCCTAAGAGAAACAGAAAGTTTGGGTGCGCTAGCCTATTTTAGCCGACTATCATCATGAACCCTCTTTTGGGACTAATAAGGTCAGAGGAAAGAAACAGAGAAAAGCACATACTCTAGCCTTACTATCATGGGCTTCCATGGAAGAGAAAGGAATGAACCCCAGGAGTCTCCAACAGTCTGTTCCGTCGCTTCTACAATCCTATATTTTTCACTCTCTTCTCTGTCTTAGAGTAAGGGACAACACCACGCCAGTCAGTACTTCAAAACTGGAAGGGCCACCGTCAGGCCTCAAAACACCGTGAAAAGCGTTGTCAGTATTATTATTATTATTATTTAAAAGGATCCTCAACCCACAACAATAAAGTTGCAGTCTTTACACTCCCTGTCCAAATTCGCTGGGTTTGTCAGATTATAAAGACCCATTACCACCAACTGTCATATTATATCGTCAAACGGGTCATCACACGATCGCCCTTTCCCCTTTCATGGCAGGAAGCAGAGGGTTGTAGGGCTTAATAATCAGGATCTTTATTGACTGGACCAGTGGGGCAACCCCTTGCCCGCTTGTAGACTAGGGAGGGGATTAATCCATTAATCCCTCGGAGTTGAGGGTAGAGCAAGCATGCTTATCTCGCAACGGGGGAGGGGGATAATTACACCCATTTTAACCTCTGTTGGGAGGGCGGGCCTAGTATGCACAATGATACCTGGTAGATTGCTGTTAGACATAAAGACGGGCGTCTCTACACGAGGCCGGCCTTGTTGATGACTACCTATATTATAGGCCTAGGCCAACATGCAGGCCTACACTTAACATAACGAAACCCCTGTAAGCTGTATTGCATTTACCATGAGTATTTCAACTGAACCGCAGAAAAATCGCACATCTTTTGAAACAATTACCACAAATTAGGCCACGGAGCCATAATGTAAAAGCGGACAGTTTAGTTGAAAGCAGTAGATTCTTGGAGTAGATTCTTAAGCGTATTTGTTGATATTTTAATATAAATAGTCATACCAAAACGACAATTAGCTCAATAGTAATGGAAAGTGAATACAGTTTGGTAGTACTTAAAACTTCTTAATATATTTGTAGTGTTTTCATATGCAGAATTCGGTTTTGTTCAAAGCTCTCAACCAAAAACGAAACTGGCATATAGGCCTACAAGTCTCTCAACATGCATAATATAGTGATGCAAATGATTTCATTTGACGACATATGCCCTTTTAGCCGTCTGAATATTCATTCAGTCAATTGTGTCAGGGTGGTTTCCTTTCACCTTTCGTTTTCGATTGACTAGAGTACAATTTGGTTTCGTGTATTTTTATCGCTCATAGCTATTATTGCCTAAAGAAATGTATTGTTTACATATACCGGTATATTATAACGACCATTTAAATGTTGGAATTATATTCAGATCACGATGATGACCATTAGGTTCTTTGTAATTCCAATATTTTAATTTTTAAGCAGCATATCGATATGAATTAAACTGGATTGTTTGACAGCGAAACTTCAGTGAACTCAAAAGCAAAACAAAAACAAAGGAACTTATAATGGAGACTTCCACCCAGGTCATTTCTTATCTTGATTATCATGCATTTGACGAAGGTTCCATTTATAACTTCGTGTTTATAGGAACCAGCTTCATTTCAAGGAAGCACTTGTAAGCAAGGTAAAAGTTTACTAAAACTTCACCTTCGTAAACAACATCGAAAGCGTTAGATGGCGGCAGTTATCTTTGACACCAGTGAGGTAACTCCTAGTGTATGTTGCCTCATCCCTTTATTACTGACTACTTGGTAAACTCACAATGCTACGTCAGTATAAACAATGTGACTATACAGCCTTAGTACACGTATTGTATTTATGCAGACTTAGCACATGCAAAGATTTGTATTGACGAAAAAGATTTGTAGTGACGTGAAATACTGACCTGCAGTAACATTGATGTAATGATTTACAGAATCCAGAAAAAAAAGGAAACAGGATTTGATCGAAAAATTTTACGCTGATTTTTTTTTCGCAGAGTCCAGTTCAAGGATGTGATTCCTTCCCGAAGAGGTCACTTACTCTTTCATGGGAGTCTGATCGCTCCGAATGAAACCTATTCAGTGCTTGTATTTTGAAGAGATAATAAGATGCGCAAGGCTTCAGACTTCTTTTAGTCTCGAATTGGCCCAGGATAATGTTTGAAATCTAAAAAAGACAGCCATTATAATCGGTCTTGTTATCCATGAGTGGGAATTGGGCTCTTACGGGAAGGCCAAATCGTTTACGGCTGTCAAAACGACTCCCGAAACTGTCATTTTTGGTGTGTTTTGGCAAGAGCAATCTGCAATAGAGTGTCCCGCTGCGGACAATGGATCGTTGCTAGGCCGGCCTTGGAAGGATTGGTACAATACACAGAGCGCACCTGCAGGTTGCAGTATCAAACAGAAACCGATCATAATAGCAGACTCCGCCGAGCAATTAGACAAAAGAGGAAGAATTCTGATAAAAAATTATGTCTGTCGAACAAAAATGATGAATTTCGTTTCTAATTTGAAGGTTGGAGCTAAGTAACGCGGCAAAGCTACACACACAATGACCTGCTTCCCCCAAATCACAAAGCAAAGTTTCGATCGAATGCTACCGAAAGTCCAACTATTCAGTTCAGTTATCGTCATTACTTTGACGCCAACTTTGGACTTGTATTTGACAGCTGAAAAAACAAAGAACTATTTGAGTTTTACGACTTCTTTCTGTTTATCGTCAAATCATTTAAATATTTACGACTTCCATAAACAGTGTAACACCACTTTGGAGTTGCAGTTGACTTCAGTCAAGTTTGAATTATTCAGTTACAGTTCGGTTTCATTTTGCGCCATGTTGAGGACTAAAACTACATTGACCGAATAGCACAATTCGTAACATGAATTCGTAGACTATAATAACTAGGAGAATACGTACTGTTTCATGGTTTACGACATGAAATTTCAAAACCACGACTTGCATTTTTATTTGTTTATGTTTACTTGATCTCCCTGGAAAACTCGGATAGCCTTGTGGGCTGACCTCTGAAAACAATGTCACGAATTCCGTACATCCAATCATGATATCCGGTATTGGGTTTTTGTCATTTCGGCTCCATATTGTATACTCATATACATCACACTAGTCACGTGACACCTGTATTTTGACTTAAACCATTTGGTGTAGTGAGCGGTTAACAATACGCAACGCACTTCGCAAGCTCCAACATAATGATGACGTGGCATAGTTTTGCTTCAGAGAGTCGATTTCAGAAGTCTTATTTCATAATTCAGAAATTTTCCTACAACCCCTTACAGCATACGCACGTGGAAAAATACCGGACCCAAATGTCATTTGTGGTTTACGTTACAACATATTTAATGGTATGGTACGACGCGAGTGAAGCGCTGTACGGTTGTTTTCATTGCCATGAGATCACAGTTATAATTGTATGACGACGTAGCAAGCACGTGGCTGTAGTGAATCATCATTTTGTATTGAGGCATAGTAAGTGTCACATGGGGCGGCTCATCATGCGGTTTGTGCAATACGGTGTATACCATGTCGATCCAGATAAACACAGCAGACAAGATGCAAGGCAACTAAATACAAGGGATTAAAATACAAAAATATACGGGAGGAAACGGCCGTGGATCGAGGGTGAAAACAAGTTCAGCCAATATAGCTGGCAGTGGTCAAAAATGCTAATTAATGGAAGCGAAATCTATACCAATTAGGCAACTGACATTATACAGTCCGACAAATTGGATTGGGTGGGGAGGGGGTGAAACCGTATGACATGAAGATGTCGAAGGGAAGAATAAACAGACGGATCCAAATGAAGTTTAATCAGATCTATTCAAATGTGCCCTTAATGAATCCCTAGTTTAAGACTAGGGCTTTCACAAATGTTTCATTTTATCGAAATTTTACTATTTCCATAACTGTATGCGCATCAAGGGAGGAATAATGAGATGACAGTCAATAATGGGAGAGATTATGGTCTCTCGCAGTCCATGGCAAGTTTCATAGTTCCGTAATACATGTGTGTACAAAGCATACCACCATAATCCCAGTTTGCTTCCAGGTAGCTCATAGCTAATAAATTTGACAATCGTAGCACTTTTTTGTTAATTTCAAGAAAACTTTGGACTCGCGCTGTTTGTTCCTCTTATCTGAATTTCGTTTTGTGAATTTCCAGCAGGCTAGCTGTTTGCCATAAATCGATAGTAAGCTACCGGATGCAAAACAGGCTGGAGAAGGAGAGACGTTCCAATGGCGTATTATGCAGATTAAAAAGCCAGAGGCCTTTGGTTTAATTATCAATCCCTTGATAAATATTATGTTTCCATAATGAGATAAGTTTTTATCAACAGTACCATCTGTAGCTGCTAGAAAACTGGTCACGCTCGACAGCGTGCGTCCTCGTTCCACTGGATGACGATGCCCCATGAGAACGCGGCAGATGATAAAATAAGGGGCGTGTCTTCAGGGGAACAAGCTACATGTTGGAAACTAAACCACCCAACTGTTGATACGTTCTTTGGCTTGACTTCCTTCGTAAAGTGTCATTTAATGGTGTTCTATTTCCAATATTGTAAACAGCACGAGCAATTTATGTTTGAAACCTATTGAATTTGTTTTAATAATTATTGTATACACTTACTCGCATAATAATAAACGCAGTAACCAGCCAACTTTGTTCACTCTTTATCTTTTGTTACGGCAGATCTGTTACTCCATGAGGTATTGGTCAATCAATTGTTACATCAGATCTGTTACTCCATGAGGTATTGGTCAATCGATTTGTAAGATTCTATTTTAAGTTAAAAACCTCAGTCACCACGTGCAAAGGGGACCCTCTTATATCGAAAGAGCGAAAGCGCAGAAAATGGAAATACGAATGTTGCAGTAACGTTTGTTGGCCTCGGACAATCACTTCTAGGTTGTTTGACTTACAGAAACTGCCAGATGACAGCTTAGAGAGAAAAGATCGACAGCCGAACAATGAATTTCATCTGTTTAGCAGTAAACAATTATTACCAGTCTTGTGTTCCAGGTCAGGTTGCCTTTTCATGTAGGTTTTTAATCTGTTTTTATCAGTAAGACAGGCCTAATAGGTGCAGCAAACTTGGCTATCTCGGGAAACGTAAGACTGCTTATCAACCACTGGGTTTTATTGTAACTAAACCAAGCTATTGCAAGACAATAACAGGTCAGGTCAGCGAGCAGACGTATTAGTCCAAAACACGTCGTAAACCTCTCTCGTGAATCAACACAGAGTTTTTAAAAAGTCCAACCCACATTTCCTTTCCTTCGAGTATTTATGTGGCCTTTCCGGTCAGACTGACAAGTAAGAGCATCTTGTTCAAAGCAGTGAGAAGCCTTTTTGCATGTGCATGTATGCGCGCCAATATTTTAATTTCATGTCCTGTTGCAAAGTCTTAATTCTAACTGCATTATATAGATAACAGAATATGCAAATTAAACTCCATATGTTCGACACGAATGGCACACGTGAAACAGGGACCTTTGAACTTGGCTGTCGATTGACAGTTGAGCCGCCTGTGAATCGTTCCATGAACAAACATGGCCCGAGTCCAACCCGAGTGTTATTCCGTTACCATTCATTCACTTGTTGATGGTACTCGAGTAGACACGTCACCACAGCCGTCGAAGGAGGTACACGTACATGTAGAAGGCGAACGTCAGTGCACTGTATTGCACGTGCTGTGGGGTAATTTTGAGGGGCGTGGCCGGCTTTCATTTGTTTTCAAGAGGTGATAACTATTGAGAACGCCAGGGTGAAAATACGGTGATTTGGGGGCCCCTGTACCTCTTTTGGACCGATCCCTCCCATCTGACAAACTCTGACGTGTCTCCCACGAAATCACACATCATATAGGCTCTGTTTTGACTCCTTAGGCCCTATTTGCAATTACTAAATTCAGCTACATCCACAATTTCAAAAGTGTGGGTGCAAAATTGATGTTAATTTACAACCTTGGTGTTGTCCCTGATAATACGTAGGGAGTTAAATAAACGCTGCAATTTTGCGGTGAACCGTGTAAGTTGAGGAGCAAGTTCCTCTAATAATGAGACACCTTCGATCTCTCCCCCCTCCCACTGACTCTACAGAAAACCTGCCCAAAGTCTTATCAGGTAAAGCCGATGTGTGTCCTTTAATACGTGTGGCCGCAAGCAGTCGTCTGTCTTTACTTATCGTCATCGCCATTGTGGAGTTTTTTACTTCAGAGCACTTCCCAACCAAACTGAAATTTGCCCATGAAAATACAAAGTGCCTTGACACTGAATGCTTAGCATGTGAAATAATCAATCTTTCCGCATACATTTCACCATAGTGCATTATCCATACACCAAGAATCGATTACTTTCCTGATTCCCACATCCCCCAGCAAACGTAAACTTCTCTGTTATCAGAATTCTCCAAGCGCGCTCTTAACACTTGCTAATATTTTCCATCCACTTAGCAAACACAGACGGGGTGTAAAACTCGGGTGTCAACATGACTCGCTATTAGCCGAGAGACCGCTGAACCGCTTGTAGGCTATTTGAAATGTGAACACTTCTGACACCTTGATATGTATGGCAAACAGCAGACCACCCAGACACGTTTAGAATTTAATGTCACAGTTACAATGCCATGAAAGTAAACCATGCAATGTCAAACCTCGGGGTTGAGGTGTTTTCATTTAGGAGAGGCTTTTCTCTCAGGGCAATATGATTTTTTCACACACCCCCTTTCAAGACACCTCTGCAGCCCAACCCAGCTTTTTCCATCTGGCTATAGCTCGTTTTTAGACCCGGATTTATTTGCAGATGTCAACGTACAGGTTCCCCGTATTTTCCCTGACCACTTATCAACTTCTTACAACTCACAGCTTCCAGCTACCTTGTCTGACCCGCAGTACTAAGAACTAAAAAAAAAATGAAAAATCATCGGATTTCCGTGTTGCCTCAGCCTGTAATTCGCCGAAATATTTTGAACGAATGCGAAGTTGAGAAACCCGTTCCTGCGTACCCCTCCCCTTCTCCCTGATTTACGATAGGTCAAAGGTTAAATGTCTCCACCTATATTTGGAGAGTTCCAAGCATAAGTCGGAGACTTTGGGAAGTAAATCCCCATGGGGTTTTTTCAGGCTGCAATCTTTATTCCGTGTCTTAACACGGAAGTATCATGGGACTTCCAAGACTGGATTTCTCAGAAATCGACCAACTGACTTTCCGAGCTTTTTAGAGTTGGGTTGCCTACCGAGACAAGAGATGTTTCCGTCAATGAAACTCCAACTATTTGGAAAATACCAGTTATTTGAAATGAATATATTTTATAATAATCAGTGACTTCCTTTGGAACTTCCCACGGTCCCATCGGATTGATCAAACAACGTTTGGACTTAGTTTCCAACTATTATAGTATTCCCCGTGGGAACATTTGCTGGCTCGACAGCTTCAGTCCCATTCTTACTTTGGGTAAACACCCACTGGACTTTGCTCGGATGATACGGCGAGAAATTGCTACTGTCAAACTAGAGATTTCGACCCCGATAAAAACCGTGTTTAGCTTCTATGATCCGGTTATCAGCAACGATTTTCGTATGCAAGTCGGAATTAAAAGCCCCAAAGACCCAGACGACATTTATCACAGCGTTTTTGAATGAAACTATCAAGTCATTGGAAGTATTGCATATAAGTGTATTCAGTCACTTTGAAAAATTACGGAATCATATCATTCAACTGCTGGGAAAAACTACACCATAGCTAGGTGTTTAATCACCGGTTTCTTGCTCGTATGAAAACAAAACAATGAACCCAGTTTGCTTCACGCATCCCTTTGAGGGCGCCCTTTAAGTACACAAAATGTTTGCGTGGTAGCCATCTCGCGTGGAAGTTGTTCGTTCCACAGGAAAACTTCCCTTGACCATATACCCTGTGTGCAGAAGAACTGGCCTGCAAGGTGTCAGCCATGCAAACCCTGTATTCACTCTCTGAGACCGAACGATGAGATTCAACGGCTTTGCGTTCTTCAGCGATGAATCTAACAAATTGGCAAGTCACTATTCCTGCTGAGCTACAGGACCTAACACTACAGGAAATATCACTTTCGTATTAACAGGCTAATTTCATACACTGCAGAATTAGACGTAATATCATACTTAGACATCACAGCTTGCTTAGTGAAATTTTCATTTGAATCGACAAACCGTCATGCACAGAATTTTCAAAATAAGCGGCTTTATTCTAGCAAAAGTGAAAATGAAAATGTAGGCCTATTGCAAAAATAATAGTCCACACCCGTGTGTTGACACATCTGTCATAGTACATTCGGGTCGTTCTGAGCGTAGAGAAAGCGAAAACGAAACAAAGCTAGCCTCGCTGTGAGCAGTCCGGTTACCTTTGCGCCGATAAAGGCATGTCGACAATTTTCATGAAAGAATTCGAAGTTGTTATCTGGTCGTGTGCGGGCTGGGGTCGGTGCCTGACATTTCTGGCCGGTTAAATTTAGCGCAGAGTGCAATCAACACTATCGACAGGGCCAGATAAAATAAACTTGGATATCGATAACCAGTCATGGCTCAGTTAACGAAGACCACGGAGATTCATAATGATGAAAACAATGTACAAAACTGACAGTGGTGATAAAGACCCATTGGAAAACCTGCTTTGTACCAAAGCATTGTGGTGACTAGGACGAATATGCGATGGTGATGGGGGGTACCACAGCATGGTGGTGATCAGGACGAGTATGCGATGGTGGTGGAGGTTACCCAGCATGGTGGTGATCAGGACGAGTATGCGATGGTGATGGGGGGTACCACAGCATGGTGGTGATCAGGACGAGTATGCGATGGTGATGGGGGTACCCCAGCATGGTGGTGATTAGGACGAGTATGCGATGGTGATGGGGGGTACCACAGACTAGGACGAGTATGCGATGGTGGTGGGGGGTACCACAGACTAGGACGAGTATGCGATGGTGGTGGGGGGTACCCCAGCATGGTGGTGACTAGGACGAGTATGCGATGGTGATGGGGGTACCCCAGCATGGTGGTGATTAGGACGAGTATGCGATGGTGGGGGGGGGGTACCCAGCATAGTGGTGATTAGGACGAGTATGCGATGGTGGAGGGGGTGGCTGTGGTGATCACGTCAAATGGGGTGGAATTTACAACCATGGTTGATAATAACAGTGTACCCTTAGTTTAAGTTACTGGTAAAAGTGAGTGGTTCAGTCACTCTTAGAAGAAAACGAGAATATTCTGCATGAGAAATTTCTAGAAACTCTCTGAAGAATGAACTTCGTTCTCCGTGCGCAGTTTCCTCGCGCTTGCCAATGAATATTAACGAGCTTGGCTTGACTGTAACTGCGCTGTAAGGGAAATGTCGGGGCTTCATCAATGTATACACCTTGGAGGAATAAAAACAAATGCGGTCCATTGGAGCCATAATCGTTACATAACTAACACAATTACGTTTATGCGAATAGTCTATTTTATTTTTTAATTTTAAACTATAGACATTTGAAATAAAATAATTAGAAATGGTTGGGAAGGGGTTGTGAAGGATTGTTCAAAAATTAACATTTTTTCATCAAAGTGGGATGTACATCAAGACCCTGGCAAAAAATTAAAAATCATTCAAACATACAACAGATACAATAAAACATTTCAGAAATCGGAAAATGACCAATAAATGGAAATCAATAGTATTAATACAATTCAAGAGAAACCATGCAAAAAAGGCACACAAACTCCCGAAATAAATCACAATTGAAAAGTACAAGCGACATTACAATGCACGATCGTAAATTTGAACAGTAATCGGTTTGCTTGAATAGTTTCTGATGCTTTGCGATTCCATCGAAGGGGTGGTTCCAAATCTCTGCAAATGTCAACATATCAAGCAATCGGTTGGACATTGGCGCCGACCTCTGTTTTACCGGACAAGGGGAGGAATTCTGTGTCCAACCAGCCAGTAAGAGGCTGAAGTGATAACGGCTTTAGCCTCGCGTCTACTATGCATAAACTGTACAGAACTTGTTTGCCCGTGGCAGCGTCCACAAACATAAGGTGTGCGAACTCAATAGAAGGGGTGTGAGTGTATTATTGTTTGGACAGGCGATTGATATCCGTTGAAAAACTGCACAGTTTTACTCAAGATTTGGCGATGGCTATTGTTTGTTGATAACGTGCGGTCAGCGGTAGGCCAAGGGGTCATTGTAGACGAATCAGATCACGGACCACTGTCCTACCCCCCGCTTTTCGATACACGGCCCTATCTACGTTTTTTTATCCGATTTGTTTGTCCATCAACAGATCTTTTCCAACTTCAGTTTAAGAAAACCTCAAAACAAACAGACTGTGTTCCAGCTAAAGGCAACCGGGTTGAAGTTTCCACATCCATGAGTAAGTTCAGAAAAGAGATCAATGAAATCTAAATCGTATACATTGGACAGCGCCTCCCCGTGGAAAATACAGTTCACTGTCGTGTAGGCTTCCTCTTCCTTGGGGGCGCTATTCACCGTCAGCGGTCAGCAGAGCTACGAACTGTATTATAGACCAAGGACCAGCCAATTTGTCGGTACCATCAGGAGGGACTAATTCTAATAAGGATGTGAGCTGCGCGAATAACCATACTGCACCAATAATGTCATGAAGAAGGACAAGGCACGGGTATGGTTGTAACAAAAATGTGAAAAACGTTCTGATTACAAACGTCTCCAGCAAGCTTTCCATAATTCGAAATGTACATAATGATTATTTCTCGTCAATTGTATCTGCTAACGAGGTTTTTACATAAAGCACATTCAATAATTATATATATATTTCCCATTTTCCTCGGTGTTACAGTTTATTAAGTAACGAAAATGCAGTTTGTGATTTTCAAAAAGGCACGATTTCATTTACACGAAAGACGCGAACTCAGCGCCCATGACATTACTCCAATTATTTGTCCCTAACTTTGTGACTTTTTCAAACCCAACGTGGGGCATTCCAGTTTTCATATTTAGAAAAATGTTGCGTAGTTTTACCGAGGGCACATTACAAATTCGGGTGATTGAGCACGCGCGTATTGTGAAGAATGAAGCTTTGTGACTTTTTTCTAAGAAAGTATTCTGAGAAAAATCATTTCAGAGTGTAAACTTTGGCGGAGCATTTCACGACGAGTTTGTTCACCGCGTTCCCTATTGGTGCGTCTATAACTTAAATGTTGAACGCTTTACGCACTCGTGAATGTCTGTGTAATGTATGTTAAATATGTTTATTGATACTCAAAGTAACATACATTAATTTTTGATGACGGCATTCTATGAAAGCTAAATATGGTCCGTAGACACCTCGTCAGAAATATCTTTTCTTTGTGCGCAACACTTTCACCTTGAAAAAGTATTTCATGCCAAAATTATTAAAGGCCCTTAGCTTCAAGAATCATTTGGAAATACTTCCTATTTTGAGGCCGCTTAGGTGAGCTGCTCGCGTTTCCAAACACAATAAAACTGAACAGTTTGAGTCGTGAAATCATTGTACCGTGAAAAGTAAAATCACATTACATTATAATGAAACGGAGGTGATTATGATCGATGAAATTCTGAAATCAAAAACATTGATAACCAACAGTATCATTATGAAATTTTACCACCACAACAATTGGCTTAAAATTGATGAGTGCACGAGAAGAGGCTAGAGCATCCAAAAAGCATTTGACAGTCAGAGCGACAGAGCGGTTTTCGTTTCTTTTGCCAGGAACCCTTTATCGGACAGGTCATCCTCGAATTTCCCAAAATTCGACAATTTTTTCCCCGATATGGCAAATTAGTTTCTGAAGTATATTCGCATCTCCCCTCATTACAGTAGAATATAATATTTAGCTGAGAGAGAACTATTTGATAAGATGCCTGGGCATTGCCAGGATCTTTCTAGGGAGGAAATTAAACACTTTTTGGCAGGGGCAAAAGTTCCAGAGAGGCAAAGCACTCTCCAGCAAAAGTATTAAACAATAGTCAAAGGGGTGATGGTGCGGGTAAGCTGAGAGGCTTTTTCAAGTAAACTGGTAATTGTCATCCCCTTTATTTCTTTGGCTTCCCCCTTTTTATTTTCCACATATCGATTCAGGAAAAGTAGGCGTCCTCATCCCTGCAAAGCCCATTAATTAATTATTACTTGGTGCTACATGTTTTTCCTATTTTGCAATCTCAATAAGCAAAATGTACACGTTTATTTTACTTTTTCAAGTCGTACTTGCTAGTAACTCGTCTATCCAAAGCCCCTCCGATCCAGATTCATTTGAATTGAAAAAATGGCGTGAGATCAGTCTTAAAAGTTCCAATTTTTCTTCAGATGCAAGGGCAAGTAATAAATGCAATGCATGCAGAAGGAGCACTTCCGAAGGTGTTCGAAGTCAATAATTTCTCGCAAAGTCAATGTCGGATGTTTTAAGTCATCGATAAGGCCAAAACATTGCTGGATATGCGTAATCTAGATGCACCGTTCACAGCTTGAAGAACGTGCACCCAGAGACTGGCTTGAGATCCTCAGAGCTGGTTGAAGCTGCGCTGTTGGGCTGACAGATACCTTCCTTACCAGGCTGCTTCCAGATGTTGAAGGAGTGGCATCGAGGCTCCGCCCAGCACGCCTGACCACACCCAATGACTCCTGTAACCGTCAGGTTCTTGATCTCATGGTGGAGCAGACACTGAGGTGTGACCTGCCCGTCAATATTGGCTTGCAGGCAGTAGGAGCGAGGAGAAACGAGCATCTCATCAATTTTGCCACATTACACCCAATGTCTCCTCATTCACCCTTGAAATGTCTAAAAACTTTCAAGGGTGGCAAATGAAAAAAAGAGAAAATAAAGTAAAGTGGGTCTTATTGTCTTAAAAGGGCCAAATATTTACACTGCTTGACCCCCCTAAGTAACGAAAGAGCAAAAATCCGTGCAGCATACACTGAAAGCACTTGCCAAAAGGCAATTATTGCTGATGTTATCCAATAAAACCTGCCAGGTAAAAAATGTTGGAGTCACGCTGTCGCAGAGGTAAACCCGATTAAGCGTGACCATGTCTGGTTACATCGTAAAGAATGACAGCATTGAAATAAATATTTCATCATCATCATCATCATCGTCGTGAGGATGCACGCTTCAGTTTTTGTATTAATTTTTCAAAAACAGAGGCCATAGACAACGCATAGCACCATCATCGTATACGCCAGAAATGCAGTGCGATGAGATAATTCAATTTGTTTGAATGCCGTGACTTTTGGGCCTTGTCAAAAGGTATGAAAGCGTTAAAACGCAGTAGAATTACAATTTCTATAGAAAACAAATTACAACCGACATTCCAGTCATTTGAAATATTGAAAATATAATCAATAAATATGACGTCACGATGAATGATATTTTCCAACAATAATGAGACAAAAGCTTCACTAGTAACAAGCAATGTACCCGAGGGAGGGAGGAAGGAATTTAAAGTGAATTCTATTATTTATCAGACTACCTGTCGTGTTCTTGATTGGGAGGAGCAAGCCTGATAAACACGCTGAAAAAAATTAAACTCCGAGGAAAATCCACCGGGAAAACATTCATTTCGCCAAAAAGCATTGGAAGCCGGTAATCTAAGTTTTTCATGGGTAAGAGAGTGTTTTCAAAGATTTGGGCAATAATTCTCACAATTATCACAAACAACTCTCATAGTTTACTCATCTCGAACTTGATGATTCCCTGTCGTCAGTAGTCGTACAGTACATGTAATTCTCATCTTGAGTTTGATTCTGCGTAAGGAGGTGTAGACATTGCAAAGCATCGTGGGTTGCTGGCTCGTGATACCGACGTCATGCATAGGCCTAATTTAGCCCAAAGTGAGCCAAATCTTTGCATTGTGTCTCTACACTGCGTCCGTGCACTGCTCCTATGGCCCGAGATTATGAACAGCAGTGATATCCGATGTTTTTGTTTCGTTTTAAATTGCTTTCTTTTTTATTTTTATATTTTGTTTATTTTGGGGGTACTTGTACTTTCTGCGTGTCCTCTGATCAAGTCTGTCATTTTCCGGAAATTAGCCCAGCTCAACGGATCCGGAGCGCGCAAAATTTTAATTGGTCCATTACAAAGCAATCAGAAGTTATTATCAATCTAAAGCAACTAAATGCCTTTAATTTCACCAAAACCTTGGGCTTGTGACGTTTCCTGGCAACCATACGTAAACACATAAACAACATAGTTAAAAAAAGTCGTTAAATGAAGAAAATTGTCGGCATATAGGAAAATGAGTCCATTGGGGAGCTGAAGTTTCCAAGATCTACACAACATTCTGCTGTTGCCAGTGTCATGAGAGTGAACGTCTTGCTACTCGCAGGTACATAAAATTATCTTTAAAAAACCCGGAAGGATGACAGTGCTGGGCGTTCAAATGATTTCTTTTGGAGTTCTAATTGTCCTGAGTGTTGGAGCGTTGCAAACTATGCACGCCGCTTGTCCTTTCGGCTGGCTTGCCTGGCAAGACGCCTGTTACATCTGGCTTCCCGATAAAATGAATTGGTGGCAAGCTTCTCGAGTTTGCGACGGGCTCAGAAGCAGCCTGGTCGTCCCTGACTCGCAGGAAGAACAAGACTTCATTTGGCAGCAAACGCAAGAGTTGATCAAAGGACTTAGCGCAAGTAATTTACAGCTGTGGATAGGGTGCAAGAAAAGAGATGGCACTGACGAGTTAGTGTGCCCTGGTCATAATGGCGCTCCGACCTTTACATTCTGGGCGAGTGTTAAAGCGGCGACTGGGACTGATGACCCTTGTGTCAGAATGAAAGGATATCAAGACGGGAAATGGGACGACACAGACTGTAACAATGAGTTTTACGCCGCCTGTGAGATGCTCGTCTCTCCTCGCTCCTACTGCTTGCAAGCCAATGCTGACGGGCGGGTCACACCTCAGTGTCTGCTCCACCATGAGATCAAGAACCTGACGGTTACAGGAGTCATTGGGTGTGGTCAGGTGTGCTGGGCGGAGCCTCGATGCCACTCCTTCAATCTCTGGCACAATGACGAGGACAAGAATGTCTGTCAACTTAACAGTGCCACGAGCCTCGAAGCTGACGTCACTGATTTTCAATATACATCAAATTGCCAATTCTTTGAACTGTGCCCTCAGCTTTGCTTCAGACGCTATTCGTCCCCCGTGTTTTCAAAACGTCATATCTTACAGCAAAGCAGTCAAGAATTGTAATATCTGCTGGACTGTAAATGAACGTCTAATTGGACGGTCACTGATTCCTTTTGGTGTCTTTGAGGGAGTATAAAAACATAGCCTTGACTGTGTCTGATAAGGTAAATTGCCTGCTTTGCTCGTCGCTAAGTAACTGGGGCATAATAATTAGCGCCTTTTCATGATTAATTAACAGTGCCTTGAACAAGGCCTTTTATGAGGATTAGATATTAGCCTGAGTTTCATGCCAGCGAAAGGCGTCGTGTATGACAGAGACACTGCAGACACCAGATAGTTTAGACTTCTATTTCGTTAAACTAGAACAAGTGTGCTGTGTCCTTAATTCGTTGATCGTCGAGAATGTCATCCATGCTCAGTTTTGGTAGATTTCTTATCCTGACGGTGGGAGTATTTCAAACTGCCTCCTGTCCTTTCGGCTGGCTTGCCTGGCGAGGCGCCTGTTACATCTGGCTTCCCGATAAAATGAATTGGAGGCAAGCTGCTCGAGTTTGCGACGGGCTCAGAAGCAGCCTGGTTGTCCCTGACTCGCAGGAAGAACAAGACTTCATTTGGCAGCAAACGCAAGAGTTGATGCAGGGACTTAGCGCAAGTGATTTACAGCTGTGGATAGGGTGCAAGAAAAGAGATGGCACTGACGAGTTAGTGTGCCCTGGTCATAATGGCGCTCCGACCTTTACATTCTGGGCGAGTGTTAAAGCGGCGACTGGGACTGATGACCCTTGTGCCAGAATGAGAGGATATCAAGACGGGAAATGGGACGACACAGACTGTAACAATGAGTTTTACGCCGCCTGCGAGATGCTCGTCTCTCCTCGCTCCTACTGCCTGCAAGCCAATGCTGACGGGCAGGTCACACCTCAGTGTCTGCTCCACTATGAGATCAAGAACCTGACGGTTACAGGAGTCATTGGGTGTGGTCAGGCGTGCTGGGCGGAGCCTCGATGCCACTCCTTCAACATCTGGAAGCAGTCTGGTAAGGAGGGCATCTGCCAGCTCAACAGCGCAGTCTCAAGTGGCTCTGAGGACGACTTCAAACCGGTGACCGGGTGCACATTTTTCAGACTCTGACTTGCACAAATTTAAGCAGCATAAAATGTGAGCATCGTCAACTTCAGATACCGTGAGAACTTTCTCTTTTGCATAAACCTTTTGAGCCTTCACTAGCTGAACTGGAGACGAGGCAAAGTGAACCTTAATTCCACCTTAAACACCACTGTGTTGCTCATTCTTCGTGAAACATGAATCGGGTTGCGAAGTATAGTTTCCAGATTCGTAAAAAAATCCTAATTTAAAGTTATGATATTACAGCTAAAAATGTAAATATTTCAAGACTAGAATAGAACAGAATATAGAAAAAGTATTGAAACATTTTGAAAAACTTTATGGGAGTTTTGAAAAATAATAAGAAAGATTTCATGCACAATAAAAATCTGTAGAATCCTAAAAAAAAATTATTTGTAATCGTCTGAATTACGACAGTAATTGTAAAGAAACCATGAGCAGTTTCCAGCAAACATTTCTGTATACATTCTGCGTGATATTTGCCTATGTTGGGAATTAATTTTACATTCAGCACGAAATAAAAATGATGTCGCACATGATAACCACAGAGGCGTTAAGAACGGAAATTTCTCTCTTTATTATATGGCTGATTTCCTTTTGTTTTTGCTTTTGTTTGTATGTATGAGTTTGATTTGCATTCAATCGAGGACCCTGAGCAATAGAGGACGATAGGGTCCCCGATTAACCGAGGGTCCCCGAGGGTCCTCCAAAAAGTTGAAGTATATGAAGAGTAGATGAACTACGGGGTCTCAGTTGTAGGCAAATACACAGTTGTATATGCGCGTGATGTGCTAACCTTACATACCTAGTGTGGAAACGTGAACAAAAGATGTCCACACGATGCAGGAAAGGGAGACGTTCTGTGGATATTGCCCACGTTCATAAGTGAGCTGAGAAGAGCTAGCTTACTTTGAACATATTTACGAAATAGATTGGATGGGACTGGGTTATTACTAATGTTAAAATGCCAAGGCTTCCTGGGCTCGAGTTATCTCAATTCGTAGCTGGAATTATTTCCATTTACTTATTTAGAAAACAAATATCCCGATCAGCGTGCTTTAGATTGACACGCCTTGTCCTGACATTCTTGAAACAGAAAACTTGTCCATTAAAATTTTTGCTGATGAAATCCCAAAGAGCAAGGTCCAAACTGAAGCCGAATATAGTAGTTCATGTTCTGTGAACTGAGAATTGCTGCTACTCTTCATGGAAAAAATCACAGCCATTTAAATTACTGGCGGTTACGACGCGCAATTACGGCCCTGTGAGCCGCAAGCATGGGTTAAAAACGTGTGCAGTAGGCGCAGCTGAATAATTCGAACAATGACATCAACAGAGGGCGTCGTTCATTCGGCATAAAAAAAAAATTGCATCATCTCAACTCTAACATTTATATATGACGCATGAAGCTGACGCCTTCGAGCTGAGCCACTGCATAGCGGGAAATTGTACGTACATGAGCCTGAAGCATGGACCCAATAACTCCCTAGCACTAACCCCGGGGAGTTCCTGCTGTGTTAATTCGACACTCAGTTCATTTTTTTTGCCGACTAGATTTCTGCCCCAAATGCCTATTTATTACCATTACAGACGGGAAATACACTAACAAGTGTGAAAATGCCTTTTCTTTCCCTTGTTTTGTTAAATTTTCTTTTTAGCATATAGAAAAAAAATTGCTGTCTCCTGATAGCACTTCGTAGCAAGGTACCTGTATACGATGAAGCTAGTAGTATGTAGTTCTATTTGATCGTGCTATTCTTCGGGAGATCTTACCCCTGGCCGAATCCACAACGCAATTTTTTTTTTGGGGGGGGGGCAGAAATCTTGTAATTTTTTAAGTGACCTTTTATTGCCTTGTTGTAGGGGGTGGGGCTACATTTGGGGGGTTTTCACAGGTTTTATGGAAAGAGAAATGAAATAGAGAAGAAGAATTGCCTTTCTTTGTCTTTTTTAAATTTTGAAAATGTTTTGGCTCATATCTGGGGGGGAGGAGATAGCCCCTGTTGGTCTGGCCAGATCCTCTCTCGCTCCAATGAAGTGAATATTTTCACGTCCAATGGTGAAGTCCATAAACGAATTGGAAAGGTGAATTGGATCGATTGACTGGCACTCGGGGGGGGGGCGTCGTCTCGCTTTGCCCACTCTTCACTTCTCCGGGACCCGGCGGGACCTAATGCCCTGGTCAAGTTTTGTGATGATTTCAAATTGGTTCGAAAACTGCTCATAGCTAAACAGCAGTGACTAAAGAAAATTCACTGACACACGATCCACATTAAAACTTAAAATGTCTGAACCATTAACCAAATAATTGAAATGTTTTATATTCATAAGTTACTGCTCAGGCTGTTTGAACTTAAGATATGTAATACACACAACATATGAGTTATAGGGATAATCATAATCGAAATTTTTTCCATGTGTGGATTTCTCAAGTTCGTACGTGCTCATATCATTCAATTTATAGCATTCACAATGCTCGCATGCTCAATGTGACATTGACCTTTAACTGCCTGTGTTGACGTCAGCATCACATGACGGCAACATATTGCGTCATCTCTATCAATACCTTTATGTACCCAGAAATTGCCTTCTCTAGCTAAGTAGTAACAGTGGCGCGTGTGTAGTGGTGGTGGTTGTGTGTGAGTAAATTTGCACCTGTCACCATTTCTGTAGGGTATGCATGAGCTTTCATCCTCGATTCGGGCGGGTCGGATGAGCTCAGCTTCCCTATAACTGCACACACACCACCTCCCTTCTTTTTCACGTTTACTGTTTTCTCAGAAGCTTGTTTCCAAGAGGTATTTGGAAGGAAATTGAAAAAGAAACGTCTCAACATTTTTCTTTGTTTTAGTTTTCCTCGACTCCTCAAATGGGTAGACATAAATTAAATAATTAAAATGGAAATATCCTTTCTAAAGAGAAACGGAGGAAACATCGTACGATTTACTGCTCATTTTGTAATGAAATTATGAAAGTTAGGAAAATTACATTAATCAGGTTTTTTAGAAACCAAATCGTCAAGGAACAAAATAAAGCTCTAATTACCAGCCTATTAATTATGTTCAACAGAGGGCGCAATTTGACGTGTATATGTAAATGAGGTGCAGCCATAGTTTTCGTTGGGGAAAGTTTGTCCATCACCAAGGACGTGTGCAGCGTGCAAATCGACATTTTCCACGTTTTTTAGGCCGTGAGCATAAAAGTGTTAGCAGTGCTAAGGGTGAGTTGTTATCACTGAGTCCCGTTATGTGTGAATTTTGTGCATTTGCTTCGTTTCTAAGTTGTTGAAGTACAAAATGTCCGGGTATTCCCTCGCGCACTCACAAACGCAGCTGTGTGCACGGATTAACCGTGTAAACACGAGTAAACACACGTACTGACTTCGTATTCTACTGGCCGCATTCCTACTATGAGCGCTGTCGGTCATGTCGGTGTCACAAAATGTTATAATTACTAGTAGGCCTAGTAGTGCTGACAGTTATACGATTCTTTTTGAAAAAGGAAAGCATTTTGTTTGTTTTTCCTCCAGAGGAAAAGCATTCATTCAATTGACAGACATTTGACAGACAAATAACTTAAACCATGTTAATGAAGTGGTAGCATTGTTACGGCAGCTGTAAGGCATCTCCCATTTTCTATCGTTACAGCACTGAACTGCGCAAGTGCGATGACGTAGCTGATCATCACGATGGTTTATATACTTTAAAATTACCTGGATTGCTGAATGCTTGTGGCCGAGTGGTCAAGGTGGAAGGTTTAGAATCACTGGTGTGTGAGTTCAAATCCACGCTTGGACCATTTTTTTTTTTTTTTGCCTAAATTTCATGTTTTTTGTCGTAGGAATTTTTTTTTTATGTTGATTTGTAATTCAAATTGTATAGGCCTAAGCAGGAGTCTTTTTTCTTCTCATCGGAGGCTTTGGAGAATTTTTTTAAAGGGAAATAAAGTCTGAAATTTGCACAAGTCGGTGCGCTTGCGCAGTAGCAGTGCCGTAACAATAGAAAATGGGGGATGTGTTCCAGCTGCCATACCAACAGCCACAGCGCAACTTTAAATAACTACCAGAAACATTTTTTTGAACTTTGTTCAAATTGTGGCTACATAAACGATATACTAAGATTATCCTTTATATATGTCCAGCGAAAAACGGTCCCATTTTAAATGAAATTAAGCAGTCTCTCCATTTGGAATAAGTATATGTTTTTCAAGAGCATAATAACTTTGTATGTTTCTTCTTAACAATGTGAGTGACAGTTTGCTGTCATTCATCTTCATCTTATAAATGTGAATGCAACACAAAAGGAGATTAAGATTGAGGGCGCTCCAATTTTTGTTAAATATACCAAAAAGAATAGCCTCATTCTCTAAATGCACTTGCATGTTTAAATCATTTGTAATCCATTCTCTTATGTGTCTAAAAGGTGGAAGAAATTTCACAAGTACAAAATAAGTACACCAACGTCTCAGCCCGGCAAAAAGTAGATAGATCATTGTCACTCTTTCCAATTCTATACAAAAAAGGAGTTGACTACCGCGGTGGTGAAAACAGCAACCATGGTGACATACACAAGCACCAGCCAGTCCGAGGATTGGGTTATACAATCTTTTCTTTGATCAGTATGTACTCACACGCTCGTTGCAGTTGTTTTCACTGGCCCCAGTGTGGTTGCTACCCACAATTTTGTGAAACTCCCAGATGTCCGCGCTGCCCCATACTATACATGTACGTGTAACCAGTGCTATGCTCCCAAACAATGGCTACAAACAACAGCTACATGCATTGTTTGGCATACACAAGGGTTTATCCACTACAAACACAGGGCCAGGGATCCCCTCGTTTTCTCTATTTTCTCAGAATGACGCAATCTACATTCAGAATTCGCATCTTGGCATGTACAGAAAAAAACACCTATTAAGCTTGTTATAGTTGAGCTCTGAAGACAAATGACACTGCATTCGATTTGGATGCTTCCATATTTATTTGAACAGATAAAATCAGAGAAACCATGTTTTTCTTAGAGGTGCTCTTTAAAGTAGCCTAGTCACAGTGTAGTACATTGTTTCATTTCACAGAGTGTGGTTTCAGAGAAATGTGTGCTGTCCGATGATACTTAAGAGTTGTCATTCTTTGCCATACCATGTGACCTCCGATGACACTCCCCAGTGTGACCTGTGTGACCCCCAAGACCTTTGGCTTTCTACCATGCATCCTTCCTCTGCGAACTTAAACCTGACATTTGAAGATAAGCTATGGAATTATATTCATCAGTGGTAATGCTTAAAATTTGAAACTGATTAAGCTGGAGACGAGTAGAACTTTGGATCAAGTGAGACTTCATCACGAGGTCATTGCATGGCTGTGGTCACAATGAATCGCTATCAGATGCTCAAACAGGTTGGAGATGGAACTTATGGAAGTGTCATCCTCGGAAAGACAGACAATGGAGAGATGGTGGCCATCAAAAAGTAAGTTTGGGGGGAAAAACTACTCCAGCTAAGATCTTTAGACTTCATGAATTCAGCACTAGAGCCATAAGCTATATGAACTTTTTGAAAAGGCTTTTGGTCGTTTCATTTTTCCTTCACGCCCTTCCAAAAGGGTGTAAAAAGTCCCCAGACGGAGCCTCGCCCCTCAGAAAGACTGTAGTGGGTTACGTAAAGAAATTCAAACTTTTTAGCCTCTGGCCCACAAATATTGGGTTCTGGATCCACTCTTGGCAATCGGTGGCAAATAACTCACAGAGGGAAGATCTTCTGTTGCAAAAGGAAATTCCGCTGATGTAGGATTCTGACTTTGACCTGAGGAATACCGTTAGTTTATACATGTACCTTGGGCTAAGTCTGAATGACGTGGCTATGGCTAGACCTGACATATCTACCTATGAAGGCTGCTTGCTAGTGGCTGTATTATGTAGCCATTTCCTGTACATTGTCATGGCTGAGTACTTAGCACAGGTTTTCATGCTTGTGATATTTTTTGTTTCGCATTGCAGAATGAAGAAGAAGTATTATTCTTGGGATGAATGTATGGAACTCAGGGAGGTTAAGGTAAGATACGATGATTTGTTGAAATGAAGACAAAAAATCAAAGATCTTTAGCACCCTGTTGTGAGTTTAGAAATAGATCAGGAACAAATCAGATATGCATTTACATGCCAAAGTGTGGCTAGTTGAAACCTGAATTGCCAAAGGTGTGGCAGGTGATTAATTAACAAACGTATATTTCATTTCTAATGATATCTCAATTTTGTTGACAGTCGTTGAAAAAACTGAATCACGCCAACATCATCAAGTTGAAAGAAGTGGTGAGAGAGGACAACCAGCTGTTTTTCATCTTTGAGTACATGAAGGAAAACTTGTATCAACTCATGAAAGACAGGTAAGGAAATATAACCGAGGCAAAGGCTTAAGAGAAGATTTGGACCAAATCTTAACTGTAACCTCCTGAGACATTATGTTTTTTATGAACCAGGGTTTAATCTAGGATTTCAAAATCACCTGCCCCTCCAAAGCTAAGGTGAAAAGCTATCTGTCCAGTGAAATATGTCAGATTGATATCCATAGGTGCTATCTGACACCATGTACACACTCTACCGAGTGGTTTGGAAGGAAAGAAAAAGATCTAGTCACCACTGTTCAAGGTTTGTGTTAAAAATTGGGGTTTGGAAATATTGTACAAGCAAAATTTACCTCTCTTATGATATATGGGGGGTTCAGCTTACCGGGGGGGAGATTGAATTTGCTGGCATTTTTGTCGGAACAAATGCAGCAATAATTCAATTAGATCTGTCTGTTTCTGTGAGCATAAAAATAACGAGCATGAGAGTAAAAAACGAACTTAATGAAGTATGTCTGCCAGTCAGACGAGTTTATTAGATTAGTCTAGGCTGCTTTCCATACACTCTCTTGGTCTTAACTCGAGCATGCAACTCAGGTTGTCATGACATGTTCATCATTTGCATTTGGGATTAAAATGTTGAACAGATTAATATGTAATGAAGCTCACCACGAAATGAGTGATAATTGAAATGATGTGCCTACATAAGACCCTGCACTCTCAGTCTAGAGAATCCCAAATTAAAAACACTTGAAGCCGGATACATTTCAGCAACTATTACAATGATAACACTGATGGCGATATTCATAATGCTCTGTTGTCTGCCAGAAAACGGCGCTCAGATCACAAATTCTATACTGAAACAGGAAAGTAAGATAAATCAGTCATTTTAGGCTAAAGCTATCCACACCACCCAGTATTGCCTATCTGGTTTTAAAGTGTGACGTCACTTCAGTTTAAACTACACCCAATGAGAGCATGCAAATCGTGGCGTGTCCGCCTTTGTGACGAAATCACTTACAAACCGGATACTCCTTGGAATGACTCACTGCTTGAAGTACTGATTCATGTAGATATCGATGTAGATGTGTGTGATGCCTTAGTCAAGATTCCCAAAATGCAATGAACAACAGAAACCAAAAAACAAGAGAGCAAACAGTAGATAGAAGATAGAAAAGCTCAAGTCTGATTTCACTTTGTAAAACGATTTTCCTTTTTTTTTAACGTTTCACATATATTTCCTGAGTTCCACATCTATTTGTACATGTACATGCATGCATACCTATAGATAAAGATTTTTCAAATGATGTCACTTGACCAGCAAAGGCAGTTCAAGAAGCGTTCCAAATCTGCAGCAGCGCATGCATTTTCGAATTTGCGTCTTTCAGTTGGCAATTTCATGTACACCAGAATGCTGAGAGACTCCAAAGGTGCGCACTTTACCCCGCACATCCGTGTATATTGAAAACTGATGGTCAAAAATCATGTGATTGAAAAACCTGTATAATTATATGCAATAATCATATAAGGCTTTTATGCTTTGTTCTAACTTTTTAATTAGAATCATGAATGACTAAAAGCAGAAAAAATGTCACGTTTGAAATAGAAGCAACACAATTGGACTGTAATTGGCCATACATGTGTGCATTGCAGTACATGTGCACCTGTGCATGTACACCTGTGCATCTACATGAATTAGCACCCTTGCCAGATAGGCACAGAATACATTGGAAGGACTGCAGTGTACATGCACTTGCTATTGTCAATATGCTGGTATAAATTCATGAATTACTGATCAGCCAGTGATGGGATACATCCCTCAGTTGCTAGGCTGCATATCGTCATTATCGCAAGACTTGGGGGTTAAGGGAAAAACCTTGACATACATGCACAGTGTAGTGAGAGCCAACCGAGACGATAACAATCACAATGTGTGATGCTGAGGGCTATGGTTGGCATGGCAACACAGGCTGGTAAACATACCTGTCGGGCGAGGTCCCTTTGAAGTAAAGAATGTACATGTATGATGGAATGAATTGGTAAACCGTATGGGCATATTTTTTACTTCCATACAAGAATGAAAGTCCACAGAACTTAACTGTACAACACATGCTTATGCAACTTCCAATCAGTGCATGGTACTTGTCTATGTAGTTTGCCTTCTAGACTCTTCCTTTGTTCATCTTGACACTACACATTAAGATTCATGTTCTATGTGGTTTTGATAAATTGATCTCAGGTGTGGAAAAAGGGTTAATCTCGAGAGTCACTACATGTAATTTCCTGAAATTTGGCCTTGCTAAACAAGGTCAAAAGATTGAAATTTTATGCACTGGTATGTCCACTACATGTATATAACATGAAGTGGTACTACCCAACATCATACAGGTACATGTACATTTGTGATTTATTCTTTGCATTGAAGCATAGTTCCACCAACCCTACTAAACGGCACTCTTTTCGCCATTCATATTGTTAATCATACACATCCATGTTTGATTAATTGGAGAAAATCAGCACTTATTCTTTAAATTTCAATGTAGAGTTCACCTGGTTATCTGCTCACTCTGATAAGGAATAGAATAGAAAACAAAGTCAGTAACAAATGGTACTGTCAAACCAAATTAATCATTAAAGAAATTGTAAACATACCTGGTCAAGTTTGAGGCAATCTATCCCGAGAGTAATCATAATTGATTTGTTTACAGAGAAATTCTATCATTCATGTACCTCATACATGTAAGTACATGTACATGATGCACAGACAGGTGAATTCTTAAGAAAATGGAGAAATTCGTAACATTTTGTGGCACCTTTTTTACCTTTGTACATTTAGGTGACATGACAGCAACTACATGTAAATGCTTTTGACAAGTAAAAGCACATGGAAAAAAAAGAAATGTTTCATATATTTGTGTCTTTCCAATTTTGCAGAGACAAGTTATTCCCAGAGTCAGTAATTCGTAACATCATGTTTCAGATTCTACAAGGAATGGCATTTATACATAAGCATGGTAAGCTCCTAAACAGATTCTACCTAGCAAAATCAGACAAAAGCTATTGAAAATCCAGAGAGAAATTGATGCATTTTGTGAAAAATCTTTTTGTGTACCTGAAGATGATGGTTCATACCAATTGATGTATGTGTGTGAATTCCTCAGGTTTTTTTCATCGCGATATGAAGCCTGAAAATCTGCTCTGTCAGGGGCCCGAGTTGGTCAAGATTGCCGATTTTGGCCTTGCCAGGGAAACACGATCCAGACCACCGTACACAGACTATGTCTCAACAAGATGGTGAGTCTAGATGCTAGATTTCAACATCTTCACTGCAGGGCGCATGGCTGTGCACTGAGGCGATTGCTTCTGAAATTTGCAATCATTTCAAGTATGTTCCTGTTACTTGATGGTAGAGTGATCTAGAAGTCTGATGGAAACCTGTAACTGCTGTTACCCCTTCCAGTGTTTTAACCGTCGCAGACAGTCCAAAAACTGTTAATCCTTCCTTGCATCTGCGTAAATACTCTTAGTTATCCTACAGGTGCGACTGGCACACAGAATAATGAAGTGTGTCTACGTCCCATAGACATGTACCATGAGGCCGAGGTAGAGTGGTATACGGGACACAGACGCACAACATTATGCCGTGTTTCACGAGTGATAAGGAATTTATCTTCAAGCAAACTTGGCACGCAGTAAAGATGTGCGTGCAAACGCGCCAATTTCAAATTTACATTGTGCATTTTGCTTTTAGCGTAAAAGTAGTGCAGTGCGCAGATTTAGAATTGCACATTACACAGGATTTGGTAGGAAGCATGCATTACAGTTATGTCACACTGTTTGTTGCCATGGATCGACCAATCAGATTTGGGAATTCAAATTTTCTTGAAGATGAATACGAGTCACCAGTAGTCAGATTACATGTCTAGTAAGCACCGGGACTGGTCAAATTCTGTCAACAGGTGGAGTGATGGGATAGGCCTTTGGAACTAGTACACATAGACTGTGTGTGCAGAGATCTTTCAAGTAACTGCTCAATGTTCGTCAGTCTTGTCAGTGTAGGCACAGAATTCCTGGAAGTTAGAAACAGTCCTGTGATTGATGTTTGCTAATAGAGGATCTGTCTCCATTTTGTCACTGAGAGAGATAGCGTTAATATCCATACTTGTAGCTTGCTGTGGGATGAGATGAACCAATTGCCTACTCTCTGTCCCAGGTATCGCGCCCCTGAGGTCCTGCTGCGCTCCACCAACTATAGCTCCCCCATCGATGTGTGGGCTATCGGCTGCATCATGGCCGAACTCTACACATTGAGGCCGCTCTTCCCTGGCAACAGTGAAGTGGATGAGATCTTCAAGATCTGCTCAGTCCTGGGGACGCCAAAGAAGGTGTGTAGTCCACAAACATCCTTTCTGTGATTTTGTCCCTTTGAAAATCTAAAACAAAACGAAACATTTATTGACTTCCCACTTGCTCTTTCCCAGTTCTGCAATCACAGTAATTTTAGAGTTGTTATAACAGACACATGATCTCAGCACAAATACCATCTGACTCCCGTGTTATCTAACTCACCTCGCCAGTTCACCAACAGATTGCCGGCATGAACACCCATTTATACTTGTCACTAAACCGACCACCAATGCACTTTGGTGATGGCAGAGCAAATACTCATTTCACAAATGTAAAACTGGCCTTAAGGCTGGTCAGTTCAGTTCAGTTTCTTTCCTTAGCTCTAAAGACGATTTCTTTCCTTTGTACCCTGTTGAACAGGATGAATGGTCAGAGGGCTACAAGCTTGCAGCCAACATGAACTTCAAATTCCCCCAGTGCGTCCCAGTACCCTTGAAGACCCTCATACCAAATGCCAGCAATGATGCCTTGGCATTGATGAAAGACATGTTGGCATGGAACCCACAGAAACGGCCCACCATCATGCAGGTCAGACACCACATCTGGTGATCTAATCCCAAAGCTCAAGTGAAAATATAGTCCATTTTTTAGCTTTATGGTTATTTCTCTAAATTTGTACCCTTGTATTGTAATTAATGTTAATGTGGGGTTTTAATTGTGTTATCAGTTTTTAAGGTTTAAGTTTTAGTAAATGTATATTTAATTTTAATTTCATGAGTATATTGTAATTAGACTGTAATTACTGCTCGCAAGACCACAACGAATTTCATCCTATGTTCATACCGAGGACAATAAATTCAAATAAATTAAAATTCAATTATCTCAAGATGATGTAAAGCTTGATACAAGATTTAACCTTCAACTGAGAAAGCTGTACATGTACCTTGTGTTTTCACAGAGTTGATAGCAGGGAAACAGGAAATACTTTCGTTTTGGTCAGAGTCTAACCCCCAACCTCCTCCATGCATTGTGCAGGTGTCTTAACCTGGGGCTAATTTCAGGTTGTGATGCATATAGTGTTTTGCAACATTCCCACGAGTTGAATGCACCGCTCGTCCTTTCAGAACATTCAGCATTGTTAAGAGTCTGATTTGTTGATTGCAGGCCTTGAGATATCCCTACTTCCAAGTCGGCCAGAATCTTGGCCCAAAGATGCCACCTGTCACAGCAAACAATCAAATGGTTGGCAACCTTGGAAATGGCCAACAGCAGCAACAGCAAGTGCAGCAAAGAAGGAACCCGTTACTCAATAAGGATAATATCTTGAACTCTCCGACGGACATTAAGAAAACGACGAGGATGGATGACAGTCTGGATGATTACCTCACGTCGCTAGGGAATGCCAAACCGGCCAAGGCCGTGCCAGCTAAGGAAGTGGCCCCTGTTCAGAGACAGCCAGCCCCACCTGCCGGGGGCGCAGCAGGGATGGGAGGACCTGGGAACAGGAGTGGGCGGAGGCGATGGGATTTCCAGAAAAAGGCGCCGGATCTGTTTGACAGCATGGACGACTTTGGGGACTTTGAGAACAAGAAAGCTGCAGCTGCTCCTGTCATGCAGAGGAAACCTCCCCTGAAGAAGAAATCATCATTTGACTGGGATGATGACGATGATTTGTTTGGGTAGGTTTTTCCTCTCCATGCGGAGTCATCCTCTTTCCCTTCTCTCGCAACCCTCTTCCCAACAAGAAGAACCCCGAAAAGGAGGGTAAACAAGTATTAATTCATTTGGTTCTGGTAAGATGTATGCGTGATTTATAGTATAGGAAATTACTCTGTCCCCAAGTATTGGTAAAGGGGAGCAGTTGGCCATTGGATATGAGGCAATCTTTGTTCAGATCTTGCTGTCTTCATTCTGAGTTCAGCTCCTCAATGAAAACCTTTCCTTGCCTCCTTTTCCTTGGCCATTTGCCTTGTCTCTTTCCACTGCCCTGATTTCTTCCCGGCATTCCTGCATCTCCGAGATGCCCAACTAAGGCAAGTTACATTTTAAAAAAGCTGTTATTGTGAATGAGTTCTTTCTCTTCCGCCCCCTGCCAGGAGTCCACCAAGGAATAAGGCCTCCTACTCCAAGGTTCAGGCTCCGGGCAGACCCATCTTGGAATCGGGCCGATCTTCAGCATCATCAGCAAAACAGTTCTACATCAGGTCGGCGCGGTACAAACCAGGTAAACTTGAGGGGGGGTCATCACATCAGTCATTTTCTGTTGTTTCTGTCCCTTTTGGGCCAGTCTGCCCTGCCACATATTGATGCAAACAGTACTGAACCGGTCAAGAATCTGTCATTGAGGGCACATCTGATAATAGTGTGTTCCTTGAAAGATATCCTGTTTATTCTCTTCAGGTCTGAACTTGAAGAGCCCTCGGAAGGAATCTTCCCAAGGCTTGCCACCACTTGCCAAGCTACCCCCATCTGGCAGCACTACTCGGACAATAGGTATGGACAGCCATGCTGGGAAAAATTAACATTAATACAAATTAGCAACAACTCATGCTGTATGAGATGTGCACACGTCGGCTTGTTCCCAGCGGATTGGACCAAGGTTTCTGGTGTTGGCTGACGAACTCTTCTAGAATCTTGTTAGAAACAAAGTAAAAATTGAAGATCGAGACTTTATACAGTGGCATAAGTTGGGCAACCATCCATTATGTGTTTGTTTGACCTTTTACAGTGTTTTCATGTATTTTGGGTAATGAGACAAAATTGAGGTCTTTAATGCATTGGTGCCTTGTTGGCTTCAGCATGGTTAACCCCCTAGGGACCATTGAAATCCTGCATAACCTTGTTGGGTTCAGCATGGTTAACCCCCTAGGGACCATTGAAATCCTGCATAACCTTGTTGGCTTCAGCATGGTTAACCCCCTAGGGACCATTGAAATCCTGCATAACCTTGTGGGTTCAGCATGGTTAACCCCCTAGGGACCATTGAAATCCTGCATAACCTTGTTGGGTTCAGCATGGTTAACCCCCTAGGGACCATTGAAATCCTGCATAACCTTGTTGGGTTCAGCATGGTTAACCCCCTAGGGACCATTGAAATCCTGCATAACCTTGTTGGGTTCAGCATGGTTAACCCCCTAGGGACCATTGAAATCCTGCATAACCTTGTTGGGTTCAGCATGGTTAACCCCCTAGGGACCATTGAAATCCTGCATAACCTTGTTGGCTTCAGCATGGTTAACCCCCTAGGGACCATTGAAATCCTGCATAACCTTGTTGGGTTCAGCATGGTTAACCCCCTAGGGACCATTGAAATCCTGCATAACCTTGTGGGTTCAGCATGGTTAACCCCCTAGGGACCATTGAAATCCTGCATAACCTTGTTGGGTTCAGCATGGTTAACCCCCTAGGGACCATTGAAATCCTGCATAACCTTGTTGGCTTCAGCATGGCTAACCCCCTAGGGACCATTGAAATCCTGCATAACCTTGTTGGCTTCAGCATGGTTAACCCCCTAGGGACCATTGAAATCCTGCATAACCTTGTTGGCTTCAGCATGGTTAACCCCCTAGGGACCATTGAAATCCTGCATAACCTTGTTGGGTTCAGCATGGTTAACCCCCTAGGGACCATTGAAATCCTGCATAACCTTGTTGGCTTCAGCATGGTTGACCCCCTAGGGACCATTGAAATCCTGCATAACCTTGTTGGGTTCAGCATGGTTAACCCCCTAGGGACCATTGAAATTCTGCATAACCTTGTTGGCTTCAGCATGGCTAACCCCCTAGGGACCATTGAAATCCTGCATAACCTTGTTGGGTTCAGCATGGTTAACCCCCTAGGGACCATTGAAATCCTGCATAACCTTGTTGGGTTCAGCATGGTTAACCCCCTAGGGACCATTGAAATCCTGCATAACCTTGTTGGGTTCAGCATGGTTAACCCCCTAGGGACCATTGAAATCCTGCATAACCTTGTTGGCTTCAGCATGGTTAACCCCCTAGGGACCATTGAAATCCTACATAACCTTGTTGGGTTCAGCATGGTTAACCCCCTAGGGACCATTGAAATCCTGCATAACCTTGTGGGTTCAGCATGGTTAACCCCCTAGGGACCATTGAAATCCTGCATAACCTTGTTGGGTTCAGCATGGTTAACCCCCTAGGGACCATTGAAATCCTGCATAACCTTGTTGAGTTCAGCATGGCTAACCCCCTAGGGACCATTGAAATCCTGCATAACCTTGTTGGCTTCAGCATGGCTAACCCCCTAGGGACCATTGAAATCCTGCATAACCTTGTTGGCTTCAGCATGGCTAACCCCCTAGGGACCATTGAAATCCTACATAACCTTGTTGAGTTCAGCATGGTTAGGCTTAATGAATTATCAAATTCTGCTTATTCTCTGCTTATTCCCCCCTCCCAACTTAGAAGAGCCAAGCGATGTAGCTTATTCCACCCCCCCAACTTAGAAGAGCCAAGCGATGTAGCTTATTCCCCCCCCCAACTTAGAAGAGCCAAGCGATGTAGCTTATTCCCCCCCCCAACTTAGAAGAGCCAAGCGATGTAGCTTATTCCCCCCCCCAACTTAGAAGAGCCAAGCGATGTAGCTTATTCCCCCCCCCCAACTTAGAAGAGCCAAGCGATGTAGCTTATTCCCCCCCCCAACTTAGAAGAGCCAAGCGATGTAGCTTATTCCCCCCCCCAACTTAGAAGAGCCAAGCGATGTAGCTTATTCCCCCCCCCAACTTAGAAGAGCCAAGCGATGTAGCTTATTCCCCCCCCCCAACTTAGAAGAGCCAAGCGATGTAGCTTATTCCCCCCCCCCAACTTAGAAGAGCCAAGCGATGTAGCTTATTCCCCCCCCCAACTTAGAAGAGCCAAGCGATGTAGCTTATTCCCCCCCCCCAACTTAGAAGAGCCAAGCGATGTAGCTTATTCCCCCCCCCCAACTTAGAAGAGCCAAGCGATGTAGCTTATTCCCCCCCCCAACTTAGAAGAGCCAAGCGATGTAGCTTATTCCCCCCCCAACTTAGAAGAGCCAAGCGATGTAGCTTATTCCCCCCCCCAACTTAGAAGAGCCAAGCGATGTAGCTTATTCCACCCCCCCCAACTTAGAAGAACCAAGCGATGTAGCTTATTCCCCCCCCAACTTAGAAGAGCCAAGCGATGTAGCTTATTCCCCCCCCAACTTAGAAGAGCCAAGCGATGTAGCTTATTCCCCCCCCCAACTTAGAAGAGCCAAGCGATGTAGCTTATTCCACCCCCCCAACTTAGAAGAGCCAAGCGATGTAGCTTATTCCCCCCCTCCCAACTTAGAAGAGCCAAGCGATGTAGCTTATTCCACCCCCCCCAACTTAGAAGAGCCAAGCGATGTAGCTTATTCCCCCCCCAACTTAGAAGAGCCAAGCGATGTAGCTTATTCCACCCCCCCAATTTAAAAGAGCCCGGCAATGTAGCTAATCTTCTTTTGTGTCCTTGGTCATTACCAGTTTGCATGTTTATTAGGTATGCATGTGGCAAATGTGTACAAAGTTTTATTTTAGATACATTTCATTTCAGATTGTGGTTGAAGAGATTTGCTTAACATTTCCTAATTTTTTCCCCTTGTCATGTTCAGGAGCTCGTTACAATGCTAAAGCAGACGGAGCCTTCGGGACAAGCTATATGCCTTCATTTGGTCAGAAGCAAGCCTCTGGCATTTCTGGTAAGGAAGATTCTGACAAAGACGTTAACCTACTCCAACCTGGGAGGCATGTCTTGTGGACTTGGTCACCGACTCAGTATTGGACCTGTTGATGGCAGTGTGTTGCCATGAGAATTCCAGTGGGAGGGACACGCCCACACTGTATCAATGCACTTGTTATTATGCAAATTTTATGCAGTGTGCATCGTTAAGGCCACATCTTAGTCATGTGACTGTTGCTGACAGTAACACATATGGCTATGAGACATGCACTAATCTGCTACCTTGGGCAAGTAATTTTGACATGTCTTACTTTTCACCAGAATGTGCACAAACTCACAACATAAAAGGTGCATGATTGTGCCATTGAGTTAGAGGTTAGAGGTCAAACCCATGGCATGATGGTGCCATTGGTTCAGAGGTGAGAGGTCAAACCCATGGCATGATTGTGTCTTTAGGTCAGAGGTGAGAGCAGTCAGATAGAATGGCTGTTATATTCTTTGGATTTAAATGGAATGGATATTTCTGTCTTTTTTTTAAACTGCCTTTTCCAAACTTTGTTGGTCATTTGTTACTTGAAATCCCAACACTCTTTGTAGCCTTTTTATCATGACCGTCTGGTTTTTCATCAGCAGATCTCAATTCATGGAGTAAGCCCAGAGCACCAACGATCCCAGGAAGTAATTTCAGTGGATCGGCTGGCGTTCGGCAACCAGCAGTACCTGTCCGAACCAACTGGGCAGCCAAGTAAGTACACATCGTTTCTTTCTCTGATTGTGTTCCCATGAGGTTTCTAAATTCATCCATAACCAATGTTGCGATGGAGTTGGTGCCGACTGTAAAGCTGATTGGTGTAGCCTCAACATCTAGTTTCCACTTTCTCTCCATGTATTACTGTCTCAAACCTTCCATTCTTGTACTGGCTCCAGACTCATCCCAGCAAGCTTTGTCAGATACTCCAACTGGCATGACTATTTCATATTCAATATCACTGACTTAAATAGTCATTTATCACATAGGAAATAGTTTGGCTGTGGGATAATTTGGGCCTAGTTTAATGTACACTCAAAGTATCTGGTACATTTTGAAAGGGTTAATAAGTGGCAGCTGTTTTCAAAGCATTGCAGTGGTAATTAATTTCTCTTTGATTTCATTGTTTCTTGTATTCTAGGTATGGAGGAGGTGTTCACTAGCCACGACGGAGTCCTGCCGTTTTGCATGATGACAATCCGAATACACAGATGGGCACTGGCATAGTTTGACATCCTACTGCTGTGGATTCATTCGAATCATACTTTTTTATGTAATCCATTCATGTAAGTTTCAATTTAGGTAATTAGGCTGATTTTGTAGCAGTCCACAGTGTCATAAGATGGATTAGCAAATGATTAAATGATTGTCAGATACCCAAACAGTGACACCAAGAACCTACGCCAAACTGTTCCCTGTGTCATTCCGGTTAGAGAGACAAGACACAACTTTCCAGACTTTTAATTTGTAAAGATTAAGCCATGAACACTATGCAGAACCCTTTGGCATTTCATCTCTTTAAGTTCAAATCAGCTCATCTCTTGGGTGCTAGATACTATACTATGAGTGGTTTCAATGAAGTGCTGTTGCTCAACCAGACAAAGTCAAGAGGTCAAATAAACAGCATTCCAAGTTTGGAGGCTTTTTCTCCTTCAAACCAGAATGCAGTTTGCTTACTTGTCTCTGTTTCCGGCTTCCCAGTTTCTTTGAATATTGAATTTATTCAGGGAACAAATGCGAGATTTTTAAAGTTTCCCCACCTTCAATTTTAAAGAGAATTCTGCAGACTAGAAATTGGTGTCATCAGAAGATAGTTAATTGTTATCAAGTAAAACCTGTGACCAATGTACAGTGTACTTGTATATATATATACAGATAATGTTTTCTATCCCAAGAAGGATTCAGAAAATATTCAAATGAGGTAGCAAGTCTTGTGTAAATATAAACTGCAGTATTGCAGCTGATTAACATATTTTGCTCATAATTTATAGTCACATGGTTATTTTACAAGTTGTACATAGTTTTATTTGTAACATACAGACAGTATTGTTTTTAGCTCAGTTTTTATTTTGGTTCCCAGTTTTGTTATTTTGGTTGATGTGAAACAGGAAAAGTTAGGAAAAAGCTCGGAGTTTGTTGTCATGGCATGTGGAATGAAGTATTTGAATAGTATGTAACCTTTTCATTTAATGGAACAGTTACTGGCTTGATACAAAGCATGATCCTCAAATGCTGACTATTCCAAAGTACATGTTTTGTAAGGACGTATTCCTTTTTCAGAACCAGATGTTAGGTTTTATGCACATTCAGTTGAAGATTGAAGGTAGTGACTTAGCAAACATCATAAGTTAAGGTGCTCCACACTCGTCCCCTATTACAAAATTAAACACTGCCCTCTGTTTGTGCAGATTGGTATAGATACGAATACTTCCTTGATTACATAACATGAAAAACGTCACTTTACTCTCACAAAAGGCTACAAAATATTGGGTTTGAAATTTCATTCACTATTTAACGAATTTGTAACGTGAACGACCTACTACATGTTGGCCTTTTCTTAATGCATTTTAGCTGATTGCAATGATTTTTAGAAAGATGTCAGTCGACAAATATCCTTTAAGAAATGCTTTGATTGATTACGCAGTGTAATTCTCGTGCAATAACCTAAGGGGAAATTGACTAACTTGATCTACTAGTTGTGCTTTAGTTTCAATTTTCCTGCAAAATACTCGCACCAATTCTGTCCCCACAAACTGTCATTCACTTTGCATGGAACTCCATGTTACACCGCTTTTTGTGATGTCATTGATGACATTTTATTGATGTTTGCTGTAAACAGATTATCATCAAAGTGGTAAATCGAAACCCAACAGAGACTCTGACAAGTCTACTATTTTTGCAGTTCATTGGCTGCAGATGGAGAGGACTGTTGAGTTTGCCAAGTGAAAGAAGCTATTCTTAAATTCATTACCATGAGGAAATACTTCTGTTTCAAATTCGCCATGCCTTCAGTTTTAACCCTAACCTTCCCCAACCACACATAATTAAACAGTAGTAAAGTGTTTCATTCTGTGGGGATAGGTCTGGTCGGCCCCTAACAGCTGGCTTTTGCATTGGGTTTGGCATACCTCAGAAAAACAAAGTCCAACGACCTCTGTGCATGGGTGTTTAACTTTGTGTGCATGGGGCAGGTTACGGCCAGCAACCCTTGGGGGTTAGGGTTAAGAAAATCATTTTTCAGGGGACGAAGACAAATTATTAAAAGGGATGTCCAGTTTGTTCCTCTTGAAGCTCTGTGCAAACCAAAAGAGAATTCCAGGTTTGAGTCCGTCCTGAAATCTTGCACCGTTTGACTTGATTCTTTCCCTGAAAAGATGCATGTAAATATTTACAGAGCTGATGAACTTGGCAAAAGCTGACCTTATTGGATTGTCATAATATTTATGCAGTTATCTGCAAAAGCTACAAAGCAACATTCATGAAATGTTTGTTGAATTATTGGCTCTGGCATTTATGTCACTTCATACTGAGGTCTTTTATATTCGTAAACATAACTTGTCTTACATGCAGATAGGATGTTCGATGTGTAAGGTTGCACACTTCATGACTGGGAAAAGAAGCTTTGCTACATCGTTTACCCTCTCCAAACAGAATGTTTGGAATAATAAAATTTGAATTATTTAAGTTTATGAAGAGTCATTACATGTGTAAGTTGTTAGAGTGTTCACATTCTAATCGCAGCTTACTTTTTATTCAAGACATTAATGGTGTAGAAATATGAACAGAATACAGAGCTTACCAGAACATCCAAGCTTTTAGGCCAAGAACGGAATGGATTTTTTTTAGTTTATGAAATGTACAAGTAACTATTTTTTTGTTTTGTTTAGTTTTAAGTATTCCTTAAACTAGTGTGTGTGACATTTCAGAGAATATTACGTCATTCATTAAAAATGATACTAGTAACAAAACCTAATTATCTTGAGTGGACAGAGTGTTTTCTTTCCTACGATGAAATGTTTCATGTTTTCTTTACTTCCAGTGCCTGTATATTTGCCAGAAAAGTGGGGAAAATTTTAAAGGACATTTAGCAGGACTTGAATTTGCAAATCTTGTTTTCTTATTTATGATAATTTATTTACTTTGTTCCAGAACAGTGGAGATTACTTGATTCATCAAGGCATAATAAAAAAGTCGGTAACTTATCCGATATTGGAACGTTGAGGGGAAGTTACTGTATTAAGCAGCTGCAGCAGCCCGTAAAAATTGAGCTTAAAGAAATTAAGCTTCCTGAGAGTTCCTCAAAATTATGTGCTCTCTCAACATCAGAATTAAGCATTTCATTGTAAACTCCGAACTTGGACGTCAAACAGAACCCCCGGGCTTTGCGCACTACTACGCAAATGCATGCTATGTGACTTGTCGCCAGTGACGACAACTACTGATGAATAAACATAAGTCCGTGACCATGATGACTCATGGTTGAAAGGTTAAATACCATGATCTTCATCCAACAGTTTACAAATCCCAGGATGCATTGCAATTTAATACACTTTATTGTTGGAAATAAAAATTCAAGCTTATATATCCATTAAAGTACAACTATGTAAAATAAAAACTATATCAAAGTGTAAGTGTATAGTTAATGTGTTTTGAAATTCCTTTTTTGAGGGTTCTTGTTCGAGATTTGTTTATTGGGCCTGTAGAGAAAATGACTGCGGTAACGTCCGGCGGCCATTTTTGGGTTGGACATAGTTGGCATACATTCTGCCACTTTTTACATGCACAACAATGGCGAAAAAGACGTACGATTTGCTGTTTAAATTACTACTAATCGGAGACTCTGGTGTCGGAAAGACGTGTATTCTCTTCAGATTTTCAGACGACACATTTAATACAACATTTATATCTACGATAGGTAAGTATTGTGCCTTTTTTTCTCTGGACCCAAACCGTCTGCTCAACCGTGTCAGTCATGTGAATGTGTGAAACCCATTTGTTTGTACGTAGGGCCTAATCGTGATGATTGATAATGATATACTCAACTCAACGGTCACTGTACATTGCTTTGGAGGGCCTATTCTGTAAAATATCAGGACTACTGTCAGTTGACTTTATCTGTCCTTAGAGAGTGCACTGCCTTCGTTATCAACTAATAATTTACAGACAGTCATTACTGACATGATGGACATGCGGACTTGGTCAGAGACAAGACAATGTGACACTGTGTATGACTACTGACAGAATGCAAAAGATTCTCTGTGATTTGGGAAAGATTCAGTAAGAGTTCCCATCAGCATCTGGAATGTCTGGTCAGCATGTTCATGTTGAATTCGCAGTCAAACATAACAACAAACATAAGTTCTACCCCTCCATGTATTTTCGTCAAACTGTCAAAGATAAGTCCACACAGCTGGGCAAAAACCGACATTGCCTGTGAAAAGTTGGAGTTACAGTACAGGTCAGAATTTTAGCCGACACGCTAACATGATCAGTGAACCTGACATGCTGTTCAATATACGCTTTGCGGTTTTTAACGTGCATTGCTAGTCCAATGTACGATAAGCCTGACCCCAGACCTCATTATCTCGGCAGGGCTTGTGACCGCAGACCGCAAAGGTGGCCGACAACGTGTAGTGAACCACTGCGCATGCAGGGCCGTTGCTCCAGCTTCGTGCATGGGTGTACATGTACTGTAGGCCTACATGTACAATGTACATGTACATACTGCATGACAGTGCACTGAAAAGTGAAATTATATAGTGCCTGGCTGGCAAGATGACCGTCTTGAAGTATCAAAATATGTATCACTATCACAGCTGTTTTCTTTTGGTTTTGGATCACGAAAGTTGTTCAGTCGGATTACATGCCTGCGACATGAACATACAAGGTAAAACTACTGACAACATTTCCGTGGAATTTGAAGATAGCTTGAGCTGTAGTCAAACTGAATAATTTTCGTTCGGAAACTAGGAAAATGACTGCTCCATTCAACAAGGGCCTGGCTGTTCTGGGGTTTGCGTGTAGCGTGTGCAAGTTTATACTCGCCAGATCAGATTGCGGTGTCGGCGTTCTCTGTTATGCAGGGGTCAGCGTGTTTTGTGTTCGCGGTTACTTCCTTCCATGTCTGTTTGACTTGATACACGCTGACACACTAAGTGTGTCTGCGTGTCGGCTAAAATTCTGACCTGTATCGTAGGTCACAACTCATAACTCATAAAACTGTTGCTAGGCCAAACGTTACTTATAAAACTCAAGAATCGCAGTGGACAGATTTGTTCCTCTCCCCACAGGTAGGCCAAGCAGAAAACCTGAAAGTCTGTGTTAAGATGCGTGTGCCTGTTGCAAAATGTGCAGTAGGCCTATTGTCCTTTACCCTAACAGTCCCAAATCCTCCAATTTCAATACGATTTTACATACCACCTTGGGGGTTAGGGTTTTAACGTATTCACAACTCCAAAACTAACAATATCAGTTGGTTTTTAACCAAATTTGCAAATTTTGTGCCATGTTGCTGAACATATGCATGGTATGTCCTATTGTTTTTCAGAATAATTTCTTCATTTGATAACTGATGAATTTTCAGGTAAAAAAAATTAAATCTTACACGTAGGTACGATAGAAATTGTTGTTGCAAAGTAGCTGTAGGCTACGGGGTCGATATCGTCAAGATCAAGATGTGCCAATAGGGTTGGAATCAAAAGTACAACTGTTAGTATGTTGATGCATAAACTGCTGCAGGGTATAATGCAGATGGTCTCATGTTAAATCATTCACCTGTGTGCTTATAATCGGTACATTCAGATTTGTGAATCTGGTATTTTGATGAATGTTTTAATACTGTGCAGTGAGAACTGATTTTATGAGGTGACAGATGCTGCCTTTACCTGTATTACATAAATGTGAGATATCATTCTCATCTATACAATACTACCTCAATAAACCCTTGTAAATGTCCCATACTTTGTCATATAAGTAAGAACTTATTTACTTCAGAATTAGTGCTGCAACTGACGTTTCCTGGGTGCCCTGCAAATTTCTACTAATTGTCTCATAGAACATTCAACTTTCTCTGCTTTACTTATCAGGGTCACAGATGAGTTCAAAAATTTCTTCATCTGTTTGAATAAGGCATGGTAGTTTTTATTCATGGCCTGCCATTCTTTGGGAAAAGCCTAGTGGAAAAGTCCTGTAGATAAAGTGTGACCACACAGGGTTCGCACGCCTCCTGGAAATCCTGGAATTTTATGCCCATCCTAGAAAGTCTGGAATATGCTTAATTTTTAAAAGAAGTCATGGAAATTCCAGGATATTGCAGTAATGATTAAAAACTTCGTTTTTTCTAGCTCCATGGTAAAGTATCTGTTGTGGATATAATTATGAAATTATTCTCTTTTAAATTGATGTACTTTATTTAGTACGTAATTAATATTTCCAGTCATTATAACCTAATAAAGCTCAGTGTAAAAGTAAAACTTGTGACTGTGTCGAACCTTTTTCTTTAACGTTGCATGGACTAGGGAAAGTTTATTTTGTATGATGTCACTGTCAGAAAACTTGCCACGTCTTTGTCGCTGTGCTGCTCGATTTCTACACGTTGTTATGTTATAACTTCACAATCTTTTATCGTATGGTCATGATGGTATTCATTGATTTAGTCAGGTTGGACACGCAATACAAGATGTATTCCAACCTGACTTGAGTCCTTGAAAAATCAAACTTGTGACCTTGAACATTCTGGAAAAGTCCTGGAATATTCTTTTCACAAGGATGTATGAACCCTGCCACACTTGAATACCACAGTGTACGTACATGTACCAATAGTGTGGGGGCTAGATACTCTGTCTTGGGTAATGACGGTAGAATGTCTACTTTTTGGCATCCTGGCTGTGCTTAATGTGTTATGTTATATCATTAATGACAAGTGAGCAACAATCTACAGTACATGTACAAACATGTATGACGAGGATTCAGGTGTTGTTTAAAGGGTGTGATCACTACATGTAATACAATGTACATGTACATGTCATTTTGGGAGATACATGTAATAATCACTAAAACTTCACTATGTTCAATGCAGCAGGCCTGAAACTCAGCACTGCTGCTGCTGCTATTTCAACTGTGACAGATGTACATTGTACATGTACCGTTACAGCTCAGTTAGTGATACCTTTTTTAAACATGCCGGAATTAGAATTCTTCCACATCAGAGAGGTACCTTTTGACTGTAACCAAAACTTTTTTATGCTGGGTATTCATTTCAGAAACGTGATACAGTGAGAAAGGTCTCATTTGTTGCATGTTATTGCATTGGTATGGACAAGCTTCTCAATTTTGCCAAGGCAAACTTCTTAACTTACGGTACATGTATGGATGTGACATAATGACAAGGGTTTTACAGCACATCTTGGATGTTGCAGGGCTGGGATACTCACCAATCTTACCAAATCCCAGCAAATCAAAGGCTAATTTTATTGATAGACACAAGATGAAATACATGTAGCTTTTGTTGGGGAATGGTCTGCTGAGTTGCCATGAGTGAGTGTTAAACACTTTTGCTCTTGTAGGGGGACTGGATGTGCGTCTTGGACAAGTTTAAAACATTTTTGTGAGGGATTAAATGTACAAATAATTATATAGTACTCAATACTCCTCAGGCCTGTACCCCTTGAGAGCTTGCCTTGTTCCGTCACACACCTTGTGGTAGACTCTTTCCCTAAATAGTTTGTAGAACTCATTGTGAATTTATTCGGATATATTGTTTTGTACACTCACATGACAAGAGCATTGTATCCTTGTGATCGTAATCATAATCAATCTGTGAATTAGTTTAGAGACATTGGAGTCCAGTTCGTTGGGTTGTGAGGGGCCTGGTCTAAAGGCGAGAGTCTTTGCTATTCTATGTTCCCTTTGTCTGATGACGTTGTTGCATTTAAATGAGCTTTTTGTGTAGGACTGAGTCAATTTGAATAATTCACTTTTCGAATATTCAATCTTCAATTTCGGATATCCAGATATTCGGTCACATCACCGACAAACCATTTACAAAATCATTTGCAAAATGCATTCAATGGTACATTGTAATCACTATAACAGCTCACTTCTAGGACTATCTAGGATTAAGCAAGATTAAAGAGAAGAACAATACATGTCCTTGTCCTTCTTGCCTTGTTGAATGTTTCTATTCCTTTTAAATTTTTTAATGAATTAAGTTTTTACATTGTAGGATGTATTATTCTGTTGCTTTTCATTTCAATCTGCTTTGAAATAAGCCTCCATTTTGCGATTTTTCTCATTTAATTAAAACAAAAAAATTTTCCCTTTTATTAATTTTGCATTTGAATATTCGACTTTAGAAAATAGTATTCGAATATATATTCGATAATCGATGGAATCAGCCCTGTTTTTGTGTTGAGGTGGCAGTGTGGAGTTGTATGGTCTCCATATCTTTACCCAGAGTGTGCACAATATGGGCCCGATGGGTACCCCCCACATGTCAAATTCCTATACACACACTAGACTACACACAGAATTTCTTCTCTTTGCTTTACATGTATGTGACTTCTCATGGTCAACATTAAACCACAGCTGTATGAGCTAAATGTCTGCTTGAAATTACATCCTTTTGAGGACCTCATGCAGAAAAGTCAGGTTGGTGTAGTGGCTCTTTCCTCACCTTCCACCTCTGCGAACCCGGGTTCGAATCCCACCGACTGGTAGGCCTGCATGTGGATTGGGTTTTTCAGTTCCTGCCTGATTCTGTGGGTTTCCTCGGAATATGTATCCTGGGTTTTCCTTCCATGTCTAAAACTGAACATCTTTTCGTCGTCTTTTTAACTGTCACTTCCTTGTGTAACTGTGACTTCCTTCTGTAATTGGTGCTAAATGCGCTGTTGGATGAACATATAAATAAGAGAGTCTTGTGCAACAGACAGTAAGGGTAGTGAATGCCAATTAAAATTTAATTGGATTATTCATTGTTATTGTTAAATCCTAGTACAAGTCCAGTTGTTGGGAGCTTCTGGAATTCTGGGCAGGGGTCACAAAAATAGGAGGTCAACCCCCCAAGAGAGAAAATGTAGAAACACTGTTCACCGCTCTGGCTTTGTAGGTCAAAGGTCATCAGTCAAAAAGATTTGATGACATTAACACTGATTTACTAAAAAAAAAAAGGAAAATTACCCTATGAACTGTGTCTCTTCAGCCTGAGGTCAAACTTCAACAAGTCACCATAGTTGAGTAAATAAATCGGGCCAACATTGGTTTGATTTTATTTAGATCCACCGCACATGTGTAGATATACAGTGTATGTACATGGATTTGGATAGTTTATTTGTGTTGGCAAGGAATTCTGGACATTTTTTGTACATGTTCTCTTCAAGAGCAAGCGCTGCTTCAGTCAGCTACTGCTCGTGTATGGTAGGCTGTTGGCTGGATGTTTCCTTGTCCGTGTACTCTGCCTGTTGATGCTTTCCCACCCTGTGTCCAGTGACTGTAAAAATTCAGGAAGGTGTGTCCAAGTAGGCAGTACTTTGTCACTCAATGGCCAGAGCCGGTCAGGTCAGTCTTGCTTGACCTGTTGTCGATGAGTGATGACATACATGTACAAAGGCGTGCTATATGAGGATAGTATGAACTTTGATTTCTCCTGCAAGCTGCTTCTCACCGGCGATTCTTCAGTTGGAAAGTCTTGCTTGCTTTTCAGATTTTGCAGTGACTACTTTGAGTCATCATTCATTCCATCAATCGGTAAGTTTGACCTTGAAGTGGTTGTTCCTGGTATGCTTGCAAGGCAGTTGCAAATCACCTCAACGAGGCTTCATCCAAAGCTGATTAAAGAGGGTCAATTCATGTCATTGATCTCTGAATCTGAGAAGTGGTATTGTTACCAGCAACTTGTCTCCTCTATGATACTGAAGAAGCCAGAATTTCATGGTAAATAAGGAAGAAAAAAAGAGAGAAAATAAAAGTAATAAACATTTGGATACAATACGGAGGTAGGGATGCATGTAGAATGGAGCATAATAAGCAGTATTTGAAGCGTCATTTTCTTTTATTTCTTGCCGGCCATGCATTTCATCGTGGTACCTCCTGGTACATTGTACATGTACATGTACCGGAACGATAGCTGGCCAAACGCATGTACACCAGCATCACTGGTAACATGGCAGTACTGCAGGGATTTGTATTTCATTAGGAACGGGAACCAGCAGAGCCTAAATCAACATGTAGAATTGCACAGACTGCTGCCGAGGATGCGTTGGGGACTGTTCAGTATGAGACACCTTGTCATGTACATGTAAGACATAAGTCCATGTTGCCAGCATTGCAATGTGTGTAGATTGCTACACACCGTTTGGCTCTAACTGCCTGCACGATGATCACAGATGGGTACATAGGTAAGCTGTCTCATGAATTATGCATAAATCTTCAAGGTCATTACCCCTCCTCCACCATCCAAGGTCATTTCTTGGATTCTTTTTGAATAGGGGAATAAATTTGAGCTTGGCCAGTCTTAAACCTTTGTCCATTCTCCGTATCCGGTCTTACACAAAGCACTTGTTTCAGAGTGGTCAAACACACATTTACATGTACATTGTATTCCAATGCATAGATATTTTGAGTCCTTGGTCAAAACAAAAAATGTATAAATTCCAATGATTTTGTTCAAGAATTTTACTTCATTTTTTTGAACAACACTCTAGCCATGTTATGGGATGCTCCTCTCTCACGTAGAACAAAACACTCCATTTGTATCATGTACATGGGAGATTGGCATGTGCACTGCATGAGGTGGTGCACGTCATGTGATGGGGTCTCAACCAATAGGAATGTCTTTATTTATATCTGTTCATCCGACAGCACATTTAGTGCCAGCTACAGGGTGAAGTGATCATTAAGAAGACAATCATGAAATGTTCCGTTTTAGAGGTGGGAGGAAAACCCAGGATGACTATTCCATAGAAAACCCACAGAGTCAGGCAGGGACTGAAAACCTACTCCACATGCTGACCAAGGTGGGATTTGAACCTGGGTCACAGAGATGGAAGGCGAAGAAAGAGCCACTACATATACACCAACCTGACTCCCCTTAACTGCTAAACTGTATGATATATTAACCCTAACAGTCCTCAATCCTCCAACAGGTGAAGGATTGAGGACTGTTAGGGTTAATGATTTTTAGAACACCTAAATGATTGTATCTTGCATACATGTACATGTAAATCCGTGCCCTAAACGGACAGAAATTACAGTTGCCATTTGGGGTGTGCCTTCTATCCTCTAAACTTTTATGGCAGGGAGAAGTGAGCTTTAGCAAGTGAGGTGGAACCTAAACCCATTTGTTCTGGATTTTGATTACCATTAAGCAAGGCCATGTAGACCTCGGTGTTGTTGCATGATCCATCATCAGCACACATTGTTATTTGGTGCTACAATATCATGCAACCTTCAGAATAGTCCATGAAATACATTAATATTGCTATGACGCAGAGTAAACATCTAAGTCTCTCTCAAATGACCTCACTTTCTACAGATTGCCATGGGAATGGGCTTTTTTTACTTCGATTTTCTACAAATTGCCATGGGAATCAGCTTTTTTTACGTCGATTTTCTACAGATTGCCATGGGAATTGGGCTTTTTTTTACTTCGATTTTCTACAGATTGCCATGGGAATGGGCTTTTTTTACGTCGATTTCCATGACATGCATCGGCTGTGCCGTACTTCGAACATATTTTGATCAGCCCATGGATGAGTTTAGAACATTTGGCACACTGCGAGCACACACACCTGTTTGCATTATATACGCAGTTGGAATTTGCCTCCAAAGATGGCGTCCAGTGAGAAAGGTACATACATGTACAGTTTACATGAACTTGGCAGACTGGAAACATACATTCACATATATGTACCGGGTACTTAACCAACACCACGGTACATGTACGTGTACATGTAACCTTGATTCAGGTTGTATTATGATACGGAGTCAAGGTACATGTCGTGTCGTGTCGTGTTTTGAATTGCGTCCGAATTCAGCGTCTGGGACACATTCTCATCCAGCCAATTGCAACTACAATGTATATGATGTCAAAGGAACGTTGTTTGTGATAACAAAATGTAATCAGTCTCTTTTGTGTGCAGGTGTGGTTCTCATAAGAACCTGGGGCTTGACGTTTCGAACAGCTTGCTCTGTTCGTCTTAACGAGATGTTGCACACTGAACTAACGAATCGTAGTAACTGCGAGCAAATATGTGTCAATGTGTACCCGCACTTTGTCAAATTAAAAATGAGCTGCTGGGAGTAATTTGTAAAAATGTATCGGTTGAAATGGCATTCTATCGTTATTTTTCTCCAACATCTCAGGTTGCCAAAAAGAATAATTTCTCAGAGAGTTAAAAGCGCTGTAACTTTCTCCACAGTAGTTTTGTCACTAAATTTTTGGATCGCTGTAAATAATGAACTATACATGTACCCGTACCTTTAATCTTAACCAACAAGATTCCATGTGATGTACATGTACACTAAACCTTGGGTTATGGTTGATCCCAACCTGTGATAAACCAATTGTACTGAAGCATGTGCCATGAGTCATGTGATATGAAGTACTGTACTGCTTTAGCAGAATTATACTCTTGTATTATGACAAACTCATAAACCACAAGATTGAATATACATGTACGTGTAGCTTAGCCACGAGCGTACTAAGAGTCCAAACTTCAGCAAGTGACCCCTCTATCTCAGTCAGCACCACTGTGTGATAATATGTGTGTGTCTAACTGTATAACGGATTTTCCCTTGGCCAAAACTGTCTGAGTGCTTTGTCAGTATCAAGTAAATATGCAAGTACCTGCTTTGCAAACCCATAGTGGATTGTTCTGTAACAAGTGTACATTGGACTGTGTCATTGTGCACGCACTCATATCAAAATGTGTTATATTTTTATACATTTGCACACTGCTTTATGAGTCTAGGTTTCATAGTGTCAAAACTGCCTCAGTTACATGTGTACACACTTTTGTTGTTTTTGTTTCATTCTAGAAACAGAAAGGTCATTCAGAATGAAACTGCCTTGTAACTGTCTTTGTTCTAGAGCTTGAAATAAAAAGCAAACCCTTTTTAGTGCACACACTGCCTATCAGTTGGCTGTTTTTAGCCTGTACATATTAGCTTTGCTTGTTGGATGTTTGGTTTCTCCAATTATGTCCGGCCGAACCTATGACTGGCTGTTTCAGTTGATTTTAATCGGCGATTCAGGAGTCGGCAAGACCTGCGTTCTGTTGAGATTTGTCAATGATGAATTCAAAACTTCCTACATATCAACAATCGGTAAGTTTGGTATAAATCGACACCAACAAATGTATACATTGTCAACTGTCCTGCGTCATGTTGGTTGTTATTCATCAGTATCCGTGTTTGTAGTCACAAATTCTGCACATACAAATATTATTGTAGCTATTATAGGAAAAACAAATCACAAAATCCCGTTTTTGAAGACATTTTGCCCTCTCCAAATAGAACAGGCCATAACATATTTTGGAATTGCGTGACTTATTACCCCATTTTTGTCAGCGAGTCACATATCTAATTTGATGGATGTATTACCCATTGATACCTGTACGTGTGTAGCTGTACTGTACATGACAAGATCTCAATGTGCAAAGAGATACATTTTAATTCACACATGTACATGTACATGTATGTAGGGGTGGTGTTCATGACAAACACTGAAGAGAAATGATTATTTCCTCCCTCCTCTGACCATCGCCCTGGTTGGAAAATGAGAAAAGTGTGCATATACATGACAGTATGGGGACTCGTGTTTCAGGCATATGAACTTGCCAACATAATACCCATTGGTATAAGGAAGTTCTCATCAACTTGTCATTTGGCAACCCATTGAGGAAAAGCTAGAGTGACATGTACCACTGAAGACTCGGAGATTAGAGGAAAGCCGTTCTGAAGAGACTGCTATTATTTCATTTTTTTTTTGGCAATAGATGCATGTGTCCATCCTCCACACTACTGGTTGCTGGCCAGGTGCCAATGATAAACATCAAATAAAAGGCCAATCGTAAATGTCTTCTTGAAGCTCCAGTTGGACAGTCACAATGTGAAACAAATTGGAGAGTGTAACAGTTGCATTTCAAAGTGTACCCACAGTGCCCCTCCTGCGCCCTTCAAAATCCTCCAGGAGAGTTTGGAGGAATTTGTAGCATTACAAAAGATAGATCCTGGCCACTGGTTGTGATTTGATGCCCCAGGAAAGTTGCAGTGTGCTAATGACTTCTGACAGTTCACCGGGGAAGAATACAAGAGGGTTAAAGAAGGGAATAGGGCCATCCAGATCCGAAAATAATCACATTATTCCTTCTGTAATTAATGTTGATAGAGGAGGGGCTGTTTTTTCCTGAAAATCTCCATGTACATTGATCTCATGATCTAACATGAATCGATCTGTCACAGAAAGTGGCGAGAGGTTTAAATGAGATTTCTGGCTCACTGAGTACAGAATAACACTGGTCTTGATGATTGAATACCCTAACCTGACATTGGTACAAGCCCAGCATAAGAACCACCTGTCAGAAGAAGGAATTGGCGAATTCAGTCCGAAAATACTGCACTAAACTACCCGGTAGGTATGTTGATAGACCTGAAGGCAGTGTCTTAGTCATGATAGAGATCGCAGAATCAATGAAATTTCTTTTAGCAGTCACTGGAAATAAATACATCATGTACATGTACACAGAGCATGTTGGTCATGCACATTACAGGGCATGCAAGACCATGATTATGCCAAAAGGAAAAAAATCTGTTATCAGAAGCATACTACGGCATGTGTTAAAGTACATATAATGTAGGTAATGTACATAAAAGCTTCCTTCATGAATTTGTGTCGTGGACAGCGGTAGCCATATGCTTGTGCATACATGTACATGTACAATGCTGTGTGATCACATGGTTTCCCCTTCCGATTTGGTTGCTACATGTATATCTATTAATATTATAATGCGTAGGAAGGATTTTGAAAGCACGGTTCATTCTTTGCTATTTCTGCTTCCAGGCTTCTCTTTCAGTATCCTTTCAAAGCTTTTCATTTTGGAGTTTTGGTCTTGTGCTCCATTTAGTCCAGTTTGTTCAAGGAAACACGGACGTGTTTCAGATTTCAGAATCTATTGCCGATTTGTCATCAATGGAAACTTCTACCACAGAGCTGTCCACTTCTGTATTGGTTGCCAGTGCTGCATTTGTTCTGCAGGCACTTGCCAAAAGCCCTCAAATGAGTTATAAAATTCAAGTTTGAATGCCAAGTTCAGACCATCGTAATGTTTGTGTGTATATCGGTACACACAGCACTGTTTGAATACTTCAGAGGTCTGATTTGTGGACAGGGTTGGTTTGTTTGTCCTTTCAAGATGCTGGCTTTGGATATTACCAACTGTCTGTGTGGACGCCATGTATTAGGCAAGTACGTGTATCAAACATGATGCTTGCTTCACATTGTCTAGAAACAAGAACCCCCATGCCAAAAACGAATGGTAGACCCCACTTGAAAATGGTAATACCCCATAACCTTCTAGTTCTATTTCTTTTCTCAGTTGGGACTTAAAAAGAGTTTGTTTCCAAATACTTGACTGCATTCACTCTGGCTATTGGCATTGTATTCCTATCCTTTATACATACAGCATGCCCCACTCATTTGATACCAGAAACAGGTGTACAACTGTAAATATACCCAGTACAGTGCGTTATAATTCATTTAGAGTTATTTTAACTTCTTCCACCTTGAAGGAAGAATCCCCCCTCCCAGCTTTGTCCATTGAATTTCCACCACACTTGATTAAACTCCGGTTGGATTCTGCATTCCTTACGGTCCAAACGTGAGACACAAGATTCGATATTTTGATTCAGAAGGTTTGACCATCAGTATGTGGGAAACAGAGGTCCTTGAAAAAGAACAATCGCTTGAAAAACCAGACTTGGTTGAAATTCTACCTCACAGTGTATGATTCATGTGCCATGTTCCCCAGTTGGCCACCAGCCTTGGCAAATTGGTTGATTTCCGTGACCAGAGCAGTTCCGTAATTCACCCAGTCTTAAAAAGAGGTCATCTTTATACATGCAAGTCTCCAGTATAAAAAAAAAGAAGACGAAGAAACTCAGCCCTGGGACCCTGGTTTTGTTTCCTTTTGCAACTTTCCATGCTTGGAATTTCATTTCTTATATCTTGCAGTGTAATCTTTCCTGAAGTGGCCCTCCAGGATGTGGTCCAGATTTTCGACCCAGTGAAACTTGGCATAAGTTTACAACTTGCTTGCTCATTTTTCTTTCTGAGTGTTTAAATCATTTCCTACATGTTGACCTTGGCTCTCGTGCATGTTAACAGATGTGAACTTAGCTTTTCAATGTGTACATTGTACACACCGGTATAATGATAAGTTTAGAATAGCAGGTGTGGTCGTGTAAATCTGGTCACTTTGATGACTACTGGGTAAACCTTTTTAGAGCTGCTCTCTTCAGCAGATTTAAGGAAAACTTGTTTGTGATGTGATTGTAATGCAGTAGTATATTACTTCCGTCCAACACAGCGTCATGCAATGACATCATGTTTGGCAGTTGACCTTTTGTTTCCATGGCTGAAATCATCAATAGAGGGCGCTATAACAACATACAGGTCCTGTTTTAAAATGAAAATAAAATGGACTAGGATTTCCTGAAAGTGAGGTTGAGCAATCTCTCTGGTAACTTGCTTTCCCCGACATGGATAACCACACCATGTACATGTATGATTGTGAAATATACATGTATTATTTTGCAACGTAGTTCCTTGTTTGTAAGTTCTTGAGTTTTTCAGTAACATGACGGGAAAATGATAATTGGAATAAAACAGAGGCCATACATGTAGGAAAACTGGAACCTCAAAATGACTTTCTAGCATTGTCCTTGCACGTGGACCAACTTGTGGCAGTTAAATGTCAAAGGTTTTGTAACATTTGGGCTGAAATGTCTGGGTGGTCATTTACAGTGAAGATCATTATTACATGTACATAACATTGTACATTTGCCAGCTGAGGCATACAAGCACATTGCTATAAAATGTAATGCAATCAGTGTTCTGGCCACAGTGGGCGGGTGCGGCATCCGGCGGCACCACCCGGTACTGTAAATTTCCGCCTTGTTCTTAGGTTCAAATTGGCTGTACTGCCCAGTGCGGATTTTCCCAAATCTTAACTGAAATATTGCTGAAAATGTACCGATTTGATCATATTTCAAGCTTACAAAGTCGCAATTGTGCACTATTTTGCAATTTTAACCAATTAAGTAAAGACTATTTCAAAGATGGATTTGTGCCGGGGAGACGAAATAAATTATGGATTTTTTCCCTGTGCTGGTAAGCAAGAGGTCATGGGTTCGAGTATACACTGAGTATACAGTGTTACCGGTAAATATATACACGTCGGGCGGGGGAAAAAATCCAAAATGCCTTCATGATGACATTGGGGAAATCCCTTCTAGGATTCCCCTAAAAACCCAGCTATGGGCTACGAGAGCTCCACTCACTGCGCTCGCTATGCTTGGTAATCCAAAAATTTCCCCGGCACTAAAATGGTCCTACGGTAGCAAGAACACCAAATACAATGTTACACATCTAAGGACAACTGAATCCAATTTTCAGCTACTGTTTAATTAGTCTGCAGTAGTCTGCAGTTTCCACTATTACATGTATACATATTTACTTCTGGGGACAAGACCTCACAGTTTACACGTACAGTGCATTGTACATATACATGTAGCATTCCATCTTCACATGAATTGTTTAGCAACATGAATTTCTTTGTTGACACATTTGGATCCCTTACATGTACATTTTGCAGATGAAGACATGCATGACATGTCCCCAACATATCAGGTTCACATTATCAAAATATTTGTACGTTGTTTTGGCAGGAATGGCAAATCCAAAACCTTGAGCCAGATTAATGCATGTAGTGTAGAAACACACACCTACTGGTGCACATGGGACCAAAGCTCATGTACTTGTTCATATTTCAGTTTCTCTGGTTGTGGAATCTGTTTAGCGTGAAAGTGGAAGGAAACATGAAAGCATATGTTATTATCGTTAACAACCTGTGGGTCATTTGACTGACTCCCTGTTTTATTTTTGATTCATACTTCCTCCTTTGTTTTAAGGATTTAGTTTGAGCGCCGCTATCAAGTACTGCGCCGTCAAGGCTGACATTTTTTTTTGGTTTCTTTGAACCTGTTGTGATTTGTTCTTGTTGTACCGGTCTTTCCCTCACTGGTGAGTGTTGAAATTTGCTGACATTTCATGCAGTTTGGGACTTGCTCATCAAGATCATGGCTGTGTGGTTTTGTATTAGCACAAGGGAAGTTCACACCAAATCCGCGGTATAAATTACCAGAAAGTTCAAGTTGTGTTTCCTTTGACGAAGCCCAACCAGGAAGACGTTTGAAGATGTACAGCGACAGTTGGTTTCGGCTGAAGTGCATAGTACATACATGCACGCCAAGTGGATATTTTGTTATGTTTTAGTTGACAAGTGTTGTTCTCCGACTACTGAAAACGTCTGAAGACACATGAAGCCTGTTACCTTGTAACCTTACTGCCAATTTGTTGAACCTGTTGGTACCTGTGCCTGTGTGGATGCTGAATGATCCTTTTATTGTACTTGTACATGTACATGTACTGCTGCTATTGTGGAGATGTTCTGAAGTTAGCACAGCACATCAAAAAGCAGGAATCATGCCTTGGGATTGGAAGTTCAAGTTAGCTATTTTGGCACAGTATCACGCTAGCATGCAGTGGAAGTGGCATGATCCCACCTGTTGGTAGGCACCGGTGGCAGTTTTGATGGATCAGAGATCTACCCAAGTGGGCCTGGAACGTGATACCATTGAAGCCGTGATTCAAGTTGAGGAGTGCAGCTTTGAATGTGAACTCTCACTGACTTGTGTTAGATTTGAACCACCTGTGGTGCTGTGTCAGTTACATATTCATGTACATGTAGCAAATTTCCAAAGAAAAGACTCAGTTGGGATTCGAACCCACAATAAGCTGTTATTAGATGTGGTTTTTAATAAAAGTTTCCATGTACTCCCGGTGCTAGTTATTGGAACTCAACTTGTTCGGGCCAGAAACATTTTTCTGTGGTGACCTTATAAATTTGTCTCCTGAACTCAACCAGGATGCCATCGAAAAAAGGCAAAAAGAAAGGGAGTTTATCCTCTAATCGTAGCCAAAACTCTGTGAACAGCCGGCCGGTGTCCACTGTGTCTGCCGTCAGTTACAATCGGGAATCCGTGCAGTTGGGCGGGCAGCAGTACGGACGCTCCTTTTTCGATCTGATCTTGAAATACTTGCTCATTGGGGATTCGGAGGTGGGGAAGTCGTCACTTGTGCTACGCTTCTCCGACAACAATTTTAGAGAAAACTTTGTTTCGACTATAGGTGAGTTTATAACATACCGGCAGCAACTTGGAAACATACCTCGATCAGTGCCTGTTGTTGACATGTACAGTACATACCGGTTCATGTGTGTATGTACACTGCACTACATGTTCATGTGCATGGGTAGTTCCAGACATTAGGGGTTCATTTTTTTGGTGTCCCTGTCACATCTGACATGTGATTTTGTAAGTTCAGAACACGTTTTCTAATTTCCAAGAAAGATGAATGAATGCATATTACCTGCCAAACAAATACATTTAGTAACAGTTTGGAATCTATTCTAGTGATACTTCAATGTCAAATAACAAAGGGCAGATGTAACAGGGACACAGAAATGTATTTGGACCCCTAATTTCTGAAATTACCCAAATGTAAATTTTACTTTGGTTTTTATTTATACTGGTATTGTTTCTGAAAAGAATTCTTATTACGCTACAAGTGCTGTACAGGTTTTGTGTTTCAAAGTTATTTAGAGCAATAAAAGCTGATGCTATTGAATTGTACATGTACAGTACTCACTGGTACTTGTGGTATGTTGTACATACATGTACCTGTCTGGCATTATATCGGTACCTGCTCTGTGCATGTGTACATTAATTAATTAATTAATGTGCATTGTGCAGGTGCATGCGGATACATGTATGTCTGTATTTCGTTGAGTTTTGTGGATTTTCGCTCAACAACATTATGTATACATAATTGTACAGGTACAGTTACGTATTCACATCCATCCAGGCATGCAAGTTTTCCTCGGATCAGCTGATCTCAGTTTTCACTTCACACCTGTGCTGTTGAAAATTGAAAAAACACTGTGCGAAGCCTCGTAAAGATTGGAATTTCCTTGTTTTTTGTCAAAGTCCAAGTTCATGCTTGATACATAAATACGACTGTAAGAATTGTAACGCTGTTGATTATTCCACATTCTGTACATGTGACTTCAGGTATTGGAATGCAATGTACTTGTATGGTACACATGTACATGTATGGTACACATGTACATGTATGGTACACATGTACATGTATGGTACACATGTCCTTGTAATTGGGATGCTGTCAACAGAGGGCATCATACAGACAGACAAGCATGGAGTTGAGTGCTATTAACTTTCTGCACGTGACTGTGCCTCACTTTATGGGACCATTAACCATTGATCTGTTTATCAGTCCTTCAAGCAGGAAATTTAGTCAGTGGCACTAGAATTTTTCCAGCCTACAGTACTGGTATGATGCTTGAAATGCATCGACGCAAAAGCACTGGGCTTAATTATTCTTATTATTAATATACATGTAATTGCTGGTAATGACACCAAGGATTCTTCAACTGAGGACAAGGAACCACAAAGAGTGTAGGTTATTAGCTCTGGTCGCTGATTTATTGGATGCCAGACACGTGGAAGTCAAACCAAAACCAAACCCTGCACATAAACGGAGCATAAATAAGATTTACACACATTAGGACTCAATCTAATAAATTATACATTGCACATCATCTATTGTTTAGTTATGTAAACAAAAGGAAAGTAAGAAGTATTCATCTTAAGAAATTATGCTAAAACAATAAACTTTAAATCAGGAAGACTCTAGCTTATCCAGACACAAGATGATTGAAAATAAATTGATCAACCGGAGCGGTCCAGGTGACACATCCCACGGTCAAGGACACTATTCAGTGGCGTCCATTCACCCACACCTACCCGTACAGTACATATCAAAAGCACATGATTATGCACCCAGATGAAATACGGTGTATACGATCACTGGATCAGTGTTGGCATGGGACTTACACACTGTATGCCGTAGGGTCATATGCAAACAAACAAACAAACTTTTCCACAGAAATTTCATCATCAGTTGCGACCCACCTGCTGCACCAGTATATTTGAACTAAACCTGTGACGACAGGAATATCCAGAGAGCCCTTCCTGACCCTGAAAGCATTATTATAAAAGTAGGACAATCGCCCACACTTAAAGTTTTTCCAGGGACGACAAGTCCGTCCAGCTCCGATGTACGGCAGTTTATCAATCAGAATTTACAGCCACACAGCCGTATGTCTCGCATACAAAATGTACCAACCTCTCGCGTCAGTTTAGTCACATGGGCTGTTCCAGGATTCTGGTTATACCCCCTTTGTATAATTTCAAGTTCGCCTTTGCTGAGTACTTTCCCGATATAATTAATATTCAGTAAATCATGAAATAATAAATCAAACAAATAACATCCCAGGTTTTGAATGCATTGATTTGTACGGGTCTCTGGCACCACAAGTAGAGTAGTGTGACCAAAAAGGGAGTCGCCAATGGGCTCTCAGACGAATGGCACTGTAAAAACTTTTCCTAAGAAACACGTACATGCGGTCACGTTCCAAACTAAAATTGCCTCCAGTTGCCCAAAAGTCCATCTCCCCACATCATGTTAACACGAATTTAAAGAACTCAGATTTCATTCAAAGTTAACATGCAGAAGGCTTACATGACTACCGGTAGTTGACAATCTTGCCTGGACGCTTGCATCTCACACCTTTTCTCCTACATCACTGAATGCTTTATGGGTGGACTTTTTGAGCCATGCCATGTGCTCAAGTACATGTACATGCTAACAAATTTCAACTTGCCTCAAGTCTCTGGGGGTCAGAAATGCTAGTGGCCACTCAGTTAAGAGGGTCAGTTCTCTGCTGGTCATTGGAGAGATGCCTGCAGGGGGGGCAGGGACTCAGTTTTGACTATCACCTCTTTAAAAGCCAATCAGTGTCAATTATTAGGACCTTGTAAATCAAAGGCTTCTACTTAATATGTTAGGGGCCTTTTTTCTTTTGATGACAAGCATGCAGTTTTATTGCTTGCATAGTGACTCTACCCAATTACTGGTACATGAAAACAAGTTGTCCCCTTTTATCAGAAGCTGTTTGATTTATCTGCTGGCTGTACATTTGACTAAGGCAGGTCAATCTGTTTGCTCCATTGTGTAACCTATTTTAATAACAATGCCAGTGGGCAGTTGGATTTCACTGGCACCCTTATTTTAATTGTTTGAAATACATTGCTATACAATTGATAAGTGATCATTGTGTTTGCTTGACACCCTTCAGTCAGCAATAAATCCTTGATGTAGCAACAGTGATGCTTGATGAATCAGCAAATAATTGTGTGATTTATCGATTATCAAAGTGATAGAGATTTGATAGGAGGAAATGTTTGTGCATGCCATGTGAACAATGTATGGTACAAGGCGCAGTAATGGGAACTGGTTGGTAAAATCTTTGAACTTTTTAGAGCAAGAAACTTGAAATTCTGCCTTAGATATACAGTATTAATTAATCGAAAACACACTTTTTGTGGAGTTTTCTCTGACTTTTTAAACAGTTTTCTACTCTTGGTTTCAAACTCAAACTTGCCTGTCTCTCACGAGGGTCGAAGAATGAATTATGAAACATTCCCGTCAGCAAAGAAAGCCATCCAAGAGAAAAAAAATTTCTACATGAGAATGCCATATTTCAGAAGTACCATAACCATAAAATAATTCTTGAGAGGCCACCCATGCAGTCCCTCTGCACAGCCCATGGTGGGTACTGTTCATCCTTCTTACACAAGCTGGACTCATTTGAATAATCTTTTGACAGGATCACTCAGTCCAGTGGAGAAACTCAATGGGCCTGTGAAGCAATTGGAATGGAAACTTCTACTGGAGTCAGTGTGAGGGGCAGTAGGACACTTCATTTGTGGCCCTGGGAGTGAAAGGCATTTTGGCCGACCATGGGCAGACTGTGCACCTCTAGTCATTGTCCCGGTTGTGATGTCACGGTTGTAGCAAGGCTGTCTGTTTCCTACCTGCATGGTCTGATGAATTGAATTACATGTATCAATGGTCGCCAGTTGTATGTATATCAGTACCCATTGCTCTCTGTATTAGGTGCCATATTCTGTCTAACTTTGGGATGTGTACATTTGTACCTGAGACCTTCTGGTGAAAGCTGTTTGCCGTAAGTCTGCATACATGACAGAGAAAGGACTATGTGACCCTAAGTTGGATATCCAAGGGGTATTCAATTGAGTGTATAGTACTTCACGTTGGCCTAATTGTTCAACATGGTAATTGTCCTTGTTTTCTCTTGACTGTTTGCTGAATTGAAAAAGTTGTCTGAAAGAGTATAGAGACCACAGACTGAACTTGCTACTACCAGCTTGGCCGACTTGTCATGTTGTGTTGGACTGGTCAATTTAGGTGGACGAAGGATCAATTTCTGGGCTGATTTGTTGATCGACAAGGAAGGAGAAATTTGGAAGACTCATCAGCGTGGACTTTTTTTTGCCATATCACTTCCTTACCACTTCATGTACCGGTAAGGTAGAACTGTTTACATTGCAAGTGGAGAAGGGAGTTTCATTTAGATGGCAATTCCAAAATAATTTGTATGTCTGGACTGAAAACGTAACCCAACACAATTCAGAAGTGGATTGGAATTTTCGGAGAGTGGGTGCTGTGGACGTGCCATGGGCAGGCATGGAGAGAAATGGAGGACTCAATCGCCACTTGTATGATATGCTCCTGAAGCTGATCGTGGTGGGCGACAGCTTTGTGGGCAAGAGTGCCATCGTTGGCCGATTTGTGAACATGATTGACCCCACCCAGCGACAGTTTCACTCAACGATTGGTAAGCCTTGCTAGTACAGTGCCAGAGCTGTGCACGTATACATGTAGCTCAACAGAGAGCAACAGTTGTCCTTGTAGATTGTCATTGTGGCCACAGAATTTAAAGTTTGAAACAGTGTACAGATGCAGCTTTACATGAGCCAGTCTGTTATCGATAGGTTTACTTACATGTCCATAATCCACAGTCCACTTCTCAATATTACAGGGTTACCACTTCTCATTCACAGATGTGACCTGTCACCACAAAATGACCTGAAAGTCAGTATTTTCAGAAAGCAAGATATTAGTATTTTTGAATTCAGCAGAAAGAGATCTTTTAAATGGTACATGTACATGGAACACTTTAAGTAAAGTATATAAAGTCACAATGTGACATTATTTTGGCAGCTTTACGTCTTTGTTCCTGACATTTTTTTTTCAACATTTCTGACTGGGCACGAATAATGCTGTCATCAAAAGTGCTGAAAAAATGATATTTTGATATTATGATCCTGCGAAATACATGCATTTGGAATTAAATGGGAGACGGGTACTCATTCCAAATAATTCAAAACCCAAATATTGACCACTTCAAGATGACTTTGAACCCTCAAAATAAAAACGAGTGGGATTCATCCTTACTCTCATTTTGTTGTGACAGGTCACAAATACCAGTAAAATTTGTGCTGGATAGTCACAAGTATACCTGAATTTAGGACTCCAACATTTCCAATTTTGTTAGGGATTAGACTAACAATGGAGTAACAATATTATTATCCCTAACCCTCCTCAATCCTTCACTTGTTGGAGGACTGAGGAGGGTTAGGGTTAGTGTATTCCAACAGACTTTGATGGATGTACATGTACTGTACATGTACATCAAAGTGGTGTCGGAATTTGTTAGTACCTTGCACCATGCAGCATGTGGTTTTGCACCGTGTTCAACCACAGCGGTTTCTCCTGACACAACTTGGACATTACAAATCTAGATCATCACACCCTGTGTACTGTGTTAGGGTCCTGTTAAGCAGTCCCTTTATGTCACCAAGCCTTGGCATACCTGTAGGTGTCTAGGTCAAATGTGAAGGATTGGAGGAAGTGACATTTCAAAGCAATTGAAGAAAATTTGACCCACACTGACAACTTCGCCATATGAATGCACGTGATACATGCACACTTCAGTAGTTACATTGTCATTTGTCACATGACTCATGAACAGATCAGAAATCTCATCCCTTGTGAGCACTATCGTATGTGACTTAAAGTCTGAATGCTTTGCTAAAGTTTAGTACTCGTTTAAACGTGTACGGATTGTGGTTTGATTTACAACATGGTGACTGTTTACTTTGTAAATAACTGTATGGGCTGGGCCCTTTGCCTTCATTTGTACATGTATGTGTCATCATTCTGGGTAGGAGTGGTTGCTAGGACTTGAAGTGGGAAGACTTTGTGATGTCGCAGCCAGTTTTTCTGCTGTCATTAAATTTCTGAGAAAGTCTTTTGAAGGCAAGCCTTCCTGGTGGCCAAATATTTGTGATGAAAATACATGAAGTTTTTTATGGAGTGATGTGAATTGTCGTTGAACTTTCTTATGTTGACTTACACTTACATGTAATGTAATCTTGTCATTGGATTGTATTTTTAAACCTTGAGTGATTTTAGCAATCGAGTTTCTATGTACCTTATGCCGACTGCTCTCTAAAAGCCAGTGGGAAAGAAGAAAATGGTAGGACTCGAACCCCTTACCATCCAACTTATTGTGCCCTGGTCTCATCCACAGAGCTCATGGGACTTGACCCGCCTGCTCAAATCCAGTGTACATGTTGCAGCCAATATGAGAATCAATTCTATTCATAAATCAATTCCTTTGATTGTTCTTTCTTTTGTCTCCTTTCCTAGGTATTGATTTCAAAATCAAGACAGTTGAACTACAAGGTAAGAAGATCAAACTTCAGATATGGGACACGGCAGGCCAGGAGCGATTCCATACGATCACCACCTCCTACTACCGGGGAGCCATGGGTATTATGCTGGTGTATGACATCACGCAAGAGAAGACCTTTGACAATATCGCCAAGTGGCTACGCAACATTCAAGAGGTACCGTATGTCTTGTAAAAATGAATGAAGGTCCCTTTGGAACTGCAACTGGCAAAATTTTATTTCTTTCTACTTGCTATTTGGCTAACTCTACTCAGAACGTGAAATGGCCGTGCAAAATCTCGCCCCTACATAAAAATTAAAACTTAAAATGGAAAGATGAAAGCCCTTACTTACTCATTCATGCATGTACATGTGTCATCCATCTTGCAATCAGTCTCGCCTGGTTTTGAGTCTTGCATATTAAATTAATGCACATGATAAAGGAACCTTGTTAATCAAATTGGTTTGATTTGTGTTTTAACGAGGGGTTCCTTTTTCAAAACTGAAACAAGACAAGGAAGTGATGGGAAAGTTCAGCATACATGTACAGTGCATGAATGCTCAGCGGTTTGGCCATGGACTGCGGCCGACAGCATGCTGTGCCTGAATTGTGGCATTCCGCATTCGAACACAATTTTCTCATCAAAACAAATCCAACCAATATTGATCTCATGCTGTGAATGGTGTGAGTAGACTGCAGATAGTAATGATATAACCAGCCTGCTGTACCCTGGCATTTCAGCTTGAGCCAGTCACCCTTCTGCTACATTTATGACCCTGTGTGGTTCAATGGGTTCTTTACTTATTCACACGAGAGGGGTATGACATAGGCCCTAAGGGTTTATTTTCCACTTTAGTACACATGCCTCTACCGGTAAATCTCTGCCAGGTTGATACGATTGAGAGGGACTAGTATTTCTGAAATTGCCAGAAATTCAGTTTTACTTTGTGAATACACATTCCAGTAAATGATTTTTCCAGTTCAGTGAAAGTTGTTCTTTCACATAAAATCTCCTAGAAATGTTGAAGTAAGCTCATATAAAGCCTATGCGTGGCTGCCCCAATGATGTCCCATCTAGGCTGCCCCAATGATGTCCCATCTAGGCTGCCCCAATGATGTCCCACCCAGGCTGCCCCAATGATGTCCCATCTAGGCTGCCCCAATGATGTCCCATCTAGGCTGCCCCAATGATGTCCCATCTAGGCTGCCCCAATGATGTCCCATCTAGGCTGCCCCAATGATGTCCCATCTAGGCTGCCCCAATGATGTCCCATCTAGGCTGCCCCAATGATGTCCCACCTGGGCTGCCCCAATGATGTCCCACCTAGGCTGCCTCAATGATGTCCAATCTAGGCTGCCCCAATGATGTCCAATCTAGGCTGCCCCAATGATGTCCAATCTAGGCTGCCCCAATGATGTCCCACCTAGGCTGCCCCAATGATGTCCCATCTAGGCTGCCCCAATGATGTCCCATCTAGGCTGCCCCAATGATGTCCCATCTACTAGTTCAAATTTTGAGACAGTACTGTAAATTTGATCTTGGCTTTATTAATAATTTGCCGTCCCCTGATTGGTTGGCGCCCTCATCTGGTTACTTCACCCAGCCAAAGACATGCCTTTGCTTTCCGTTTTCTGCAGCATGCAAATGAAGATGTAGAAAAGATGCTATTGGGAAACAAGTGTGACATGGAGGACAAGCGAATGATCAGCAAAGAGAGGGGCGAGAACGTGAGTAGCCAATGAATAGTTGAGAACCTTGGAGGTCACTGAGGGTCAGCGGACAAAGGTCATCAGAGAAGAGTTTCATTTAATCCTACTACTGCTGACCTTGAAAGGCGCCATTCTTTCACACCCCCAACAAAGAGAGCCAAAGAGTGATCACGTGCAAGCATTGACAAGCACCTACATGTACAAAGACTGCCGTACAACATGGCCTTGATATGATGTTGGAAATAAGGTGCTGGGGTTGTTGACATGTATGTTTGGTGTTTTGGCAAAGCACAATCTTTTGTGCTGTTAGAATGTAAAAGGGTTTAGTTAAGGACCGTTACATGAGTACATGTGAACATAAATTCACAAAGACTTCACAGTGAGGCTCATCCATTTTCAAATGTCTGCAAACTTGTTTTCATTTTCAGATTGCGAGGGAGAACGGCATCAAATTCCTAGAAACCAGTGCCAAGGCAAACGTGAATGTTGAAAAGGCTTTCATGACACTCGCAGAGGACATCCTCAAGAAGGCAAGACCCTTTTTCCTCTGTTCCTCGTGGTTATCCCCAAGTTTCATGCCAGGAGGCATCAGCGGATCATTTTGCCTCTTGATGATATTGTTCGCAGCAAACTGGCTCCAGTCTGCCTGAAATCTTGACTTTCTAAAACAATGAGATGCTACTGCCACATTTCATTTCTAAGTGGGACACCACAAGTGCTGACGTTTAAGTTATTTATACGTGATGCTCATGACAGTCCTGTGTGAAACACTAATTTATGTGAACTTAAAGAAATATCAGTGTGATATTTTGTTCCTCAAAAACAGCTCCTGATGTCAAATCAGTCTTTTCAGCATATACAGCTGTTACCACTGTCTTGTCTCGTGCAGTGTGCGTAATATGTGATAGACATGTCAATATTTGGGGCCTGTTTGTTTCACGTGTATCTGGATCGCGATCAGTGAACCCAAAGGCTGGTTCGCTCTATCCGTTAGGGGGGTTCTGATGACAGTGATCCAGTGTCGGATCGCTCACTGCGATCCAAAGCCACGTGAAACAAACAGGTCCATTCTTTCTGCCTTGTTGTCAATTTTGTTTGAATATGTTTGAATATTCCCCAACTAGGCTGACATTTCTTCTCTTTCCGCCTGCCACAGTACCCACAGAAAGACCCAGCAAGTGGAACAAGCGGGAACATCAAACCAACGGGGGACGACGGCAGCCAGTCAAGAAAATGCTGTTAAAAATTCCACTTTGTGTCTCGTCACCCGCCCACTTCTCCCCCTCTCCCTCCCACTCCAGACTTCTTCTGTCACTGGTCATGTCAAGAGAGACTCATCTTTCAGAGAATCACCTGGTATCGGATTTATTTCATGCTGTGCTGCGACCAGATATCTTTTTTAATGCATAATATGTTGAACGTTTGGAGGCCGTTATTCAGGTTGTAGATGCGTAGAGTAAAAAAAAGAAGCAAATTAGAGTACATGTTTATTGTTACAGCGCACCCATCCTACATTGTGGTAGCCTGTGTTCCAAATAACTGCCACATTATCGTTACAAGTCTGTGGTGTCCGACATGTCCTTCTGACCAACCCAGCCATTTTGTCTCCATGTGCCACATGCAATGAGGCGTACACAGCTTTGCTTATGTGATTTTTTTTAATGATGCGTGAAACGCTGTAGTTTCCATATTTGAGATTTTATGTCATAATTGACTCCACAAGTGTCAGTGTGGTTAGAACTGACAAGAATTTCCAATCTCATTCGAGAGACTTCAAAGCACCAATGGCCCCCAGATTTATAACATGTGCGAGCTACTCCGCATTTAAACCAGGATAAGTCAGGCATCCAGATTGCTTGTGTATAGAAAATGTCATCACTTACTTGGAGAGCAGTTTATATGTTAATCAGGAAATGACAGGTGGTCTCTGGGTGGAAGTTGAGAAGGCATTTCAGTCGTAGGATCTACATCTAGTTTGAATTGTCTGGTGTTAAAGCCTTTTTCTTCTGCCTGAGATGTGAATGAGGCATGTGGTGTTTCTCTTTTGACATGTCATAACCCACAGACTATCAGGGGATATGTGAAGACCTGCCCTCCCCCCCACACACACACAACTGTATTCCACTGTGTGGTAAATTATTGTGTTGAAAGTCACTCCATAGTAGAATCCGCACAAAACAGTTGGAAACACAGAAACAGCACTGGAAAGTACCGTAGTTGGCATTTCTGTTCAAGGGTCTGTGTACTCTATGTCATGCCTTCAAGTGCCGATGCACATTATAGAAGTTGAGTCATTGTAAACAAAAATTAAGAAATATGGCAACAGGAGAATGATTTGGAAGCTATTGGTCTCGTTGGTTGTGAAGTAGTGCTTGGGACTTGCCAGATTTTTTGGAGTTGAGTTTTGGTTGTCTTCCAGTAGTTCTGTTTTTGTAGCCAATCCAGGAAGCTTGCAGTGTTGAGTCGCAGATGAGCCACAGAAAAGTCTAGGGCCTGCTTATTTAACATGGATTTGGATTGCGATCAGTAATCCTTACGTGGGTTCGCACCATCCATTAGGTGAGTTCTGGTGTTTGTAAACCAATCACGGATCGTGATCCAGATCCGTGTGAAACAAACACGGCCCAGAGTGCTTTGCTCACAGTTGTGGCAAATGTCGTTCGCATGAAACTGTCACTGTTGCCACACACGTCACTCAACCGTGTGATGTTGATTCAATCCGAGGCTGTGAAGGCAGCACAGATATTAAGAATCTTCAATTTCAAATGTCACAATCTCACTTGGCCCCAGATTCGGATCAAATGCTCTTCAACATCATGGAAGGGTGTAAGTTGACCTGTGGTATCATCCTCAAGGAAATCTTCAACCTCACAATGGCCATTAGAGGTTGATATTGAAGTGTCAAGTCAGTCACCAACTGCACTTCAAAACCAAACCAAAAAGATCACTAGTTGATCACATTTATCCATAGCTTTTAGGATGCAAGATTTAATTTGAAATGGTGTCCGGCACAGCAGTGTAGCGTTCATGGTGCTGCATACCAGTTACATAGATACCATGATACAGTGTTCAATAAATTGTGCAAAAAATCTGTGAGTATCAGTAAATACTAGAGGGCGACATTTCCCCAGACAGGACAGTTCTCTGTATAGAAATGTCTCTTTTAATATTAATGTACGGGAAGAGCTATAAGCTTTTCTCTTGTGCACATTAAACGTAAAGGAGACATATATTTTTGGGTGTTTAAAGTTTTTTTAATTTAGTTTTAAGGTCGTATAATTATGATACATTGATGTATAATGAAACCAACACATTCAAGAGAATTTGTACAGTATTAACGATGTATGACAAAAGGACAAGAAAAAAAATGCTTAAACAAAGCTGGTGGATGGACTAAGCAATTGTATGTGTGCATTTTACACCAAATTGTACTGGTCTTACGGGACACGCAAAAAACAAAACTAAAAAGACAAAAAAAAAATTGCGTGAGAAAATGTACTTGTGCAATTGTTTCCTCGTTTACATACATGTCTAATCTGCAATCAAAGCCTCTGTAGTTACAATTGACGGAGAACCCTTGGGGTACTTCTACAAATATGAACTGTCACAAAAGCTGTAAGATAAATTGGCATTTTTTCTAGTATTTTCTGTACTGTAGCATTATACATTTGGATTCTTTTGACTGTAATGAAGGCGTCAGTCAGGTTGACAGCTCTGTCCCCATGTCGTCAGTGATTCCAGGGACAAATGAATCTTTAGCCGTGGTCTTCCACAGTTTCTGGCATGGTTCCTGAGTCTTCAGTGAATAGACACTATTAGTGTGGTGTTTCCATGGGGTGTAAGGCAGCCATCTTTGTTGTGTGCCCAGAAGTCTGTGCACAGACTTTCACACCATGGTTTGACAGACTAAAGGCACCCGTCTGTTTTAAACGTAAAGCGTTTTCGAAATGAGTGGATTCGGCTTAGACTTTAGTTTCGCTGGTTCCAGCTATTTTGAAGCAGCTTTCGAAATCACATGTTCAAGCTCTGACTGGAAGCAGCAAAACTGACGTTTAAGCTGAATCCACTCCTTTCGACGGTACTTTCATAAGAACAAGAAGCTTTTGAGAAACTAGGAGTCTGTGAATGAGTGCATTGTTCCTTGTCCAGTAGCATGAAAAATTCCCACTTGGCAAGTGATGAAACAGTAACTCAGGCACGGTTCTGTGTTACAAATAATTTGGTGACTGAAAAATATAAGCAAGAATAAATATGCCATGGACTTAAATTGGAATCTTTCCCAAAGAAAGTTGGAAGTTTGGCCTGAAAGTACCTAAACCGATTTTTCCCTGAAGCCTGAAGAGGGGTATTGTGGATGGTTTTTGATATTTGGACACTTGTTGTGTTTTGTTGTTTTTTTACAGAACCGTGTCTGTAGTGACTTGCCGTTTTCATCAACCTTTGATTTAATCAAACCTGGGATATAATCTTCCCTACAGAAATAGTAAAGTGTAGTGATCATATAGTGTAGACAGGCTCTGTATTTCAGAATCCAGAACCCGTAAAGCGTTACGGGTCTTTGTGCACCCGCGACAGCCGTTTCATGTGAATAAAAATTATCAAATATGCTTGTAGAGAGATGCATGGTTGTAGAAAATTTAAGTGAAGAGAAACAATTGTTATTAAAAATCGACGAAAAGAAGCGAAGAAGTTTCATGATTTTGTTCAGTAAACAACGTCTAAATTCCTGTTCTGCGTTGAAAGGAGGTGTGTGTTGCTGTTTGAAATTGTGATGTTGCTAAAGAATGAAGGCATAATTCGGTGGCCCTAGTCTTTGGGGTTTAAATGGGGCAGGCTTTTTTAAGCGGCCATTTTTTTCCTGGACCAAGAGACGGGAAACTCTGTCGAATATAAACATTCACATTTGGTGTGGAAGTCCTCTGTAAAGATTGAAAGTTTGGAAAAAAGCTGTGAATTATTGCGTTACAATTATGCAAATGTGAACTGTTAAAAATACAAAAACATGTATCATAATTTTGTATTACATGTAAATGCCTTGCGTCTTATTTAACAATTGGATAGATATAGATAATTATTTGCGTATTTATAGGACAACCTCATTTCTCTGTGGAACTTTTGATTTTACTAATGGTGTCATAGATTAGAGTAAGTTACTGTTGGGATATCTGGCATATCGTGCCTGGCAAACAACGGGCTGAAACGTCATTACTGATGGGCTTTCCCACGGTTTGCAGATTGTCCGAAATAAAATTCAGCACCAGTTTGGAGGCTTCTGTTTAAGTTAGCGCGGCAATCGCATTGAATAATGACGCACGCGGCGCGCTATAGCTCCCCGATTTTATAAGAATGATTCGCCATAGAGCACAGTCGATGTCAAGCGGTTTATTGAGGTACCAGCTAGCCAATCGGCGAACGATACGTCATGTCTCATTCTCTGATTGGCCAGGAGTTCTCGTTAACCCGATTTTACCGCTCAGTTGTATTTTGTGGTCTTAGTGACATTCTACATAATACAATATTATTAAGCTGAAAAATCAATAAAACAATAATTAAAGTACACGTGCAATGCCTTTCGTGTGAAATGTATTTGAGTTTGCAATCTGTGTGACGAGTCAGGAAGGTCAAAGTTTATCTCGGTGCCATTGCCATCAGTAGCTGAGAAACGTTCCACGTGCATTCCTCTTTGTAATGTCAGTCCAATCCTAATATGCCAGTACTCTCGGGATGCGAGTAAAGTAGGTTGCTTAGAGACACAACTCGTCCCGTAAAGTTTCGAACACAAACTTCACACGCACTAGCTTGCTACACTGCTGAAGTGATCAGCGATTTTTTTTGTCTCCACAGACTGGAGAAATTTAAGAACCCCCTCGTTTGACCTAGGTTTGCACTTTGTTCCCGGCGGCCACGGCAATCACATTTGCCCGAAACGTAGTGCGCCGTGGAATTTTGGCAATTTTTTTTCTCCGTAGTCAAGTTTTGTTAGGTCCTGCTGAGTTTTCTCATGGTCTATTGTACTGCCCATACAAATCATGTTCGGGTTACTTAATAAGCCATTGTAAGTCCACACATTTCTAAAGGTGATAGACAGGGCTATTGAAGTTGCCTTCAGTTGATTTCTCGAAAGTAGTTTTTATCATGTTGCATGAAGTTGCCCTGCCTGGCCCGGCTTCTATACTCCCTTCCAGACCGCGCTAGCGATCGCCGTATCAAACCGTAGTAGGACGCAACGCGCCGCATCGCACTGGGCCGTGATTGAACGCGACAAAACGGCTACCATACACCCTAGCTTGCCGTGAGAACCGTGACAAAACACCCGACCGTAACTAAAACCCTATCCGCGGCAGAACGTGGACAAAACTTAGAAGGACCGTGAGATGCCGGGGAATGCACATGCTTCCCGTCCCACCATAACATGGACCGTCTCCAAGCTTTGTTACGACCTATCACTTTGTTGCGTTCACCCAGTTTTACTGCGGTCCACTAGATTTCTCATTCGCACCGTGACTGCGTGGCAAAAGTTACATTAGTAAAGGAAGAAAGAAGGAAACTCAAAGAAAAATGTTAGGAAATTTTAGGAAATCTTACGGAAAAAATCCAGTCTAAGAAAATTTAATTTTGAGGAGTGGAAACACTGGCGAGATATGAATGGCACCGGCCTGAACCAACCTGCGTACTAGTAGTACATACAGTAGTCCGGCCCGTACCACCATTCACTCTACATGAGCCTAGATGTAGGGAACAAAAGGAACAAGTATCCCACGTACGTAAGGGCAAATACAAAATACTTCGTCAATGGTTGCAACTACAGGGGCTTTGAAGTATTGTTAGAAATTAGCCAGCCATGTCAGGTAGTACCCATTGATTCAAATCCTACAGCGTACATGTATGCGACCGTGTTGGGGCACTGCAGAATGTTTTCTTGTGTGTTAAGGTCTATTATGCAGACGGTACATTAACCATGGGGAACAGAAACATACACATTGGATTCTCTGACCAGGACTAACCCCGCTGATAGTTACACCTTGGCGAGCAAGATGTCGTCAGCCGCGGTGTGGTACAGTGGGAAGACTTTTTGACAACATATTGAAACTGGCACGTTGCTAAACAGGGTAAGTGGATCATAATGGAGGATTTCCCGTGGTGTGTGAAAAGCCAAAAGAGCAGGTACATGAGGTCGCAGTTGCAACATTGACATAATACAGGTCGCCGGTTTACACACAGCAGGGCATTTCAACTGTAGCAGAGTAAATAGAACACCAGCGTTATGTTGTCAATCGACATGAGCAAGTTGGAAAGGTCACTGCGACTTGAAAACATGAATTTAGAGGGTACAAATAAGCCCACTAGGCTACCCAATTACGATGTCTATTTATGCCTCAACTGTAAGTAAGAGAAGATATTTTCGATTCAATGCATCGACTGCACCGTATCTTGATCCATCCACACATACAACATACTGTATATCGACCTATTTCTCCCAACTAAAAGTAAAATAAAAGTTGGACCCCGAGAACGAGTCTCTTACAATTGAGTATTGTTCATATATAGTGAGGAAAACCAGCATCATCGATAGCATGGAACAACAGTTGTTACTTGAGACTGGGCCGAATACATGACGTATAAGATTACAGATGGGTCCAAAGTAAAGATAGTCCTTTGAAAATCGTGGTTATGAGCTTTTATTTTCTGTTACCATCTTATGGCATAATACGCAAAGTACATAGTTCACGTTACCCTCGAGAATGAGATCCGATGACGAGGTTTGGCGAAAAGTACGATCGGAATGTGCCCCGTGCGACAGGAAAGGTCAGTTTCGTCACCAACTCCAAGCACTCAGGAATGTCATCATTTGATTCCTCGTAAACACGAGTCCCATTCATGTCTATAGCAGGTCGTAATGTTTGTCACCTTTGCAGTACGCCAGTTAAAGCATCAAAACTTGTTCATTTAATCCTAACAGTCCCAAACCCTCCAGTTTCAACATGATTTTACATACACCCTAGGGGGTTAGGGTTAATCAACTCTGATTTGTTGTAGCCGGGAGCTGTTGCGTAACAGGTGAACTGTCCGATACGATTATAGAGTTTTTAGACCAATAAGACTTATAATCCAAGAACTGTGTGGCGCTGATTAAGACTACTTTGTCATCTTGATTTGCAGATCTTTTGCTTTCATGGGGCTCCAGGGTTTATGGGGGCCATTACCAACATCGTAGAAAACACTTTGCCAGTTCAATCGAAAAATCGATGAGGATCAGTTGGCGTTTTTTTGCCAGCACCTGCGTGTGAAGTCTGAACTTCGTGATTTTATAACCATGTACATGTACAAAGTTCAAGTGTTCCAATAAAGCGAATAATGCAGCCGTGGTGCTGAATTTACTGCCTTAGTTTTGTTCCTTTTGGCGCAAGAATTTAAGTTTTACTGTATGTGACCTGTTTCCTTGACAACTGTTGACACTCACTTCTGCAGAAGAACCGACTCGTCATCACTCGAATGAAGTGGACCTGTGCCGTACCCGACTTCCGGCCGGACCACCGATGTGTACATGTACAGCGTACATGTACCCGCCGGTATGCACTCACGCCGCGCCGGCACGTACCCATTGTCAGCCCTGGGCCGTTCACTCGCAGATCGCTGAGCTGATGCACACTCGTCTCGGATGCAACTCTAACAGTTAACTCTTGCACTAATCTTCCAGTTTGGTAATCAACACCTCGAATTAAATTCGTGGAGAGTCACACGGATACCAAATCTTAATCCTATTGATGCCAGATGTTGATTAAACATGGCAGCAAGAGTTCATGGTGACAGCGGCGGATGACGTGGTGAGTATGACTTTAGGGGTAAGGTGTCAGTCCAGGAGAGCCATTTTTAAGGTCTTGTAAATGCGTACCTTTTTGAAGTGAAAAGTACCAGTTTGAAAACTTTTTGAGCTGGACTGAAGCGTGCAGGGTTGTGGGACTCACGACACCGAAGAAACATCTTGTAGGCTTAAATCAAAGTCAGTAAGCCAACATGTGAAAAGCTCCCTCTGTCAAGGGATTCGTATGCAAGAAAGAATCACCGGGTCTGAAAATTGATCGAAGTGATGAGCAAAGAAAATCGGCAATTACTGTACTGACAGCTTCTAAATCAAATCGCTTTATCTAGACCCCTTCCCAGCACGGCTGGTACTTCCATGATCCATCCAAACTCGATGGGGATTTGTATACAGTCAAACCTCATTAATGAGAGCACTGTTTATACAGCATATTGTGCTTGGAACACTTCGGAAATGTTTAGGTCCCACTCCGTTAATAATTGTTTTTCATTGCTGATAATACATGGTTCCTATTGTATCAAGGTCCAAAGTTTAAAGCACCGCTTATTAATGAGGTTCGATCGTAAAAGATTTGGTGTTTGTGACCCCACTGCCATGTATCGATATGAAATATCCATACAGAGCTTACAGGACAGACTCCCCGTGTGCCTAACCGAGCCAATAGACCTTTTTCCTATGATTTCACAATCGTGACACCATAAGAAAAAGGACCGCGATGTGTTGTGATCGTAATCTACTTATTCGTGATAAACTATTTAAGTATGCAGCGTTCGCACGTGCGCTTGCACGTGGTTGAAGCTGCCCGTAGGAATATTAGTGATCACCGTGGCCAAGGCGGTCCACACGTGGTGGTATTGTTTACATTTAGCGAAATCCAGTCACGTGGGTGAAAAAAGTCTATAGCTTGGTTGGATTCGAACTAGAACATGTTGAAGACTCTTAGTACGAAAAGAACGAAAATTTCATCCACCAGTATGGAGACTCGATTGTGCCTTGATGCACGGTATATGCACCTGCCATTTGAACAGGCTTTCACGTTCATGGTGCTCCCCGGCCTTCTTGTACGACTCCTCCCCCTTAAGAGAAGGTGTTCACTTTTTTGTAGACGAACAGACCTATTCAGGAATCCAACTTAACAATTAGTTCCAATTTGACAAAGCAATCAACTGGGTACTGTTTGTTTGTAAAACAGATTGCTGCAGTGAGAAATGTGAATCATCCTTTCCTGTCTGTGGGCACAAAACTTTTTTTTTGCTAAACAGTAGTAGCTCTTAGATATCTTTAAGTCAGCCTGTTTTGATACAAACAGGTCAACTGTAATTTTGTCGATCAGACAATAACTGAAAAGAACGCGACCGTCACTTCTGAATCCTCTTCACAGGTTGAAAACATGGTCGACTAGTAAAAAGAGAGATTCGTGGTATCTGAAGGATATACATAAGGGAATTGAAACATGTAGTGGTGAGGACTCTGATGTTTATTATCTACTGGAAATACTGACGAGTTTGCCCCTTTAAACCTTTAGCCTGGAAGTTGTAAATCCATACCTAAACTTTACTTTTCCCAGATCTTGATAAATGATTGTATCATCCATCCATAAAACACAAGAATGCGAACAATCATATAAACAAATTTTATCTGTTGTCTGGTTGACACAAGTGCCAAAGACCTGTAAATTGTTGGATAAATTTTGACAGCTACAAGGCCGGTTAAGAAAGATGTAAAGCCGACCTCGTTTTTGAGGGCCTCTCGTTCCGTTGCGTTTACTTACATTGATAAGTGTCGTGTTAGGTTTATTTACAACTCGGTTCGGTCCAACCTCCATTAATTTATGATTCATTGGACCAAGTTTCTAACGTAAACTGGCACGTAGGCGTGTAGCTGTGTACACGTACACTGTACAATGTGCTGTCTTCCTGTAACGTGGTGAATCACAACCTTGCTGTAGTTTTATATTGCTCGAGATCACTTCCTATTCGTTCCTGTTCGAGTCCTTCTTTGACGAGACACATCCGTGTCTACCCAGAATCAGCCAATGTAGACAATTGCGCCTGACGCCATTTTTGGAACGCCTCTAGTAAACAGTTTTCTGTTTTTCACCTCTCTCAGGGTTTGTCTTTACGACACTCCGTTTGGACGCGAGTGTCTCGACAAGTCTCCATGTTCAGTTACAGTCCGCATGTCTACATCATATCCACTAAGAACTTTGCATCTCAACATGACCAACTCCGTGTGGACGACGCCAGTACGAAGACCGAAGCTACTAATCCACGCCTTACCATTCTTCCCGAGGGCGTTTCTCACCCCTCTTACCACATGAACGGTCACGTGGTATCTGACAGACAACCTTTCCTGGGCCCTGGGTATAAGATAGTGGAACCGCCTCAGGGGATCGTACCCAGACGGCCAAAGATGGCTCCAACACCTGACCCCGCTGGGGCGAACACTACCCTTAGATTCAGTGTCTCCTCCGTCTCAAACACGCGGGAGGATCCTGTAAGGAGTGAGCCAAACACCAAAGCAGAGACAAGTAAACCCAGATTGATGAGAAGCCAATCCACACAGACAGAGCAGCTGTGTGGCTTGGAGAAGGCATCCATCTTGAGCAGATCCCCTTCAGCCCCTCCCTTCCAAGAGTGCTGCTATCACACGGAGTCTGTGCTTCGGTCTCGGGGAGCGTTCACTCGGGCCTCCTGGTCAGCCAAGGCCCACTACTCGGACTCGTCGTCCGGCGAGGGAGCCGATGCTGCTACTGACACGGACTTGAGTTACTCTCTGGTGACGGCCAGGAATCCGATCGAGGAATGCCCGTTGTCGGTCATCCTCATCGGAGACAGCGGCACGGGGAAAACTTGCCTCGTGGCTCAGCTCGCTGACAATATCTTTATGACGAACTATGATGTCACCGTAGGTGAGTTACAGCTCAATTGAAATTGCAGGTTTTCTTTATCGGCGCAATTGGGCGGTGAGGGGGACACCCCACCCCCCTGCCTCGATATCTGTGTATCCCCTCTCTTCCCACCGGTATAAAGAGCTTTGCTTTGGCTAATACCGTAAACCAAGGTAACTTTGGCACTCTGGGGTATTTTTGGCACAAGCCACACCCGTTGGTTGTGGTCGTCATATCTTTGCAACACGCTATATGAATGATATAAGATTCTCTTAAATTATTTAATGAAAGTAGTTTTATCATAAAATACTGCTGGAGGCTTGGCCTGAAGGATTTTTTTGTTGAAAACTTTGTTATAATCCTTTTCTAATTTTTTTTCATTAAATTTGAGCAACCTGCCAAACCTGCCCCGAACCACAAGGTAACTTTGGTAGCACTGAATTAGACTCTAACTCACATAAAAAAAAATAGATGGATGTTTGCTACTACTAGATTGGACTTAAGGATTCATATGACAAACAAATACAACCAACCATGAAAACTGATGTTTGTTTTTGGAAAAGCAGAAACGGTCATCATTTTAACCTGCCAAAGTTATTCCTGTTTACAGTACTGCATGGCCAAACCTAGTGCACCTCTAAGTTAAACGAGGGTCGTAGTTTCACCGCAGATTGAACGTCAGAATGTACTCTTGGGTGAAAGGAATTTAGCCACAAACATGCAAGAAATTCATTTCCCCAACACTTGATAATGAATGAAAACAAATTACCATACAAGTTCAAAATGGTTCCGTTACGTTTCCCGTTTGAATGACACGAAGGCCTTATATTTGTATGTGCAGGCCTACGTCTAGTTTTGGGGGTTCCCCCACAGCTCCTGAAATTTTATAGTTAACCAATGGAGGTAATATTCAATCGATCAATTGAGTTACCACGTAATAACGGTAAAGTAAGTGGCTAATGGCACAATTCTGCGAATAAATATTTCCCAACTCCTCTTAGTGACGAAATATTCCATTGTGAGTATACGAATATATGTATATAAATGTCTCGTTATTTTCCCTTTGTATGTTGCCGACGTAAATCAACAGAGTTTAGACCAAAACATGCACAAATTTATCTGCAAACATTTCAAAACGAAAGTAAAACTCTTTTTGCTGGGTGTTTAACTTTGGAGGTATAGTTCGGAGTGAGTTGATGTTACATGTATTTTGACCAAAGAGCGTAGTTTGCTTATGTAGGAACCGCCTCAACTAATCTATCACGTGCATTTACTAATCAGCTATCACGGCTACTTTACGGTACTCGTCCGGAATGATTGCACAAGAAACCATGATGTTGCTGAAATTACATTCGCAAATTGATACAGCTATCATATTCAGTGTGGTTACATGTACTTGTTCCGGACACAACACTCCTCTTGCCTTTTTGTTATACTACGCTGGCGACTGTTTCCGTTCTGGTCCGCTGCCACCGCGTGGCCCCGGGGGTCGAGGCTACTGTCTGAACTTTTAAGGAAATACAAAGAAAATACGAATACTAGTCAATCACCGAACGAGGAATACAATTACTCAACAAACAAAAAATGTCAATTTAGCCCAGTAGGCCTACACGTTGTTCGACTTGCATGACTCCGTAAACAAAATATGAATTTAGAACGCTGTAGGGCCTATTTAGGCCTACGCCTGAGTTTTTTCTGAAAACTAGAATAGACACGGGAAAAGAGTGAGAGTAGTTAAACAATTGTGAAATTGTATTTGTCACCGATACACGCACACACTATTCTTTCTCTTTTATATTTTCGCTTTTTTACAGTCGTGACTTGTCAAAAGATATTTTATTGTTTTCACTGTTATTCACAACGTTCCTCCTTTTAGAATCGGATATCAACGTCCTTTACTCTCATTTACAACTCTAAAACCACTCAGTAACGAACACACATTATGGGTTATACCAATCAAATCTCATGGCCAAGTACGTCCGTCTTGTAAAAAAAACACTACCGATTGTTTCATTTTTTACGCTCTTATAAAGAAGAATCGAAATTAAACACGCTTGCTTACGTTGAGTTTTGTGAGGAACACAATCTACCCCATGCAAGACTGCTTGACCTCTGGTAAGCTGTATGCTCGCCTCGAAAAGAGTCCAGTCCCCTATTGATAACACAGTATTTGTCTTCAGACAAGACAGTGTTGTTTGGCATCGGTCCGAATCGGTCATGGACGAAAGCAACCTGTTATCATGAAGTTTATAAAGCAACTCCTCTGTGGAGAAATATTTGACAGCTTAAATAGACGCGTTTCTATCATTTACTAAATGACCAACATCAGATAGCAGTTTCACTCTCACATAAACTGTTATGGTCGTACCTAACTGTGTGTGTCCTATCTTAGTTATAAGATAAACTGGAATTGATCCATATTTTGAAAACTTGAATACAATAATTATAAACCGATAAGGATAATCCGGTGGGCTCAGTGGTTTTCCGCACGTCGTGTTCCAAATCCCACATAGTACTTGTGCAGGACATGACGCTTTTTGTACATTCTCACACTTAGCTATCGAGGTGACCTCGACTGAATATTTGTCAATCACAACAAAAACCAGTATTGAAATACACATGTATCTCGGGACAAAGGTCATTGTCAAATTTTGCCAACAGATTTCAAAACCAAACAGAGACTTTAAATATTATAATACAATTAAATTTAAGTGTACATGCGTTTTGTGAGAGCGAGGTTGATTGGAGTAGGGAGGAAATCCTTTTGGCGTGATCTTAAGACTGAGACTTATCATTGTCAGGAAAAACCTCATTCTGTTCAGAAAACTCTGACGAGTAACGTTCTTCTCTGAAGTTTGAAAAGATGCTGCCTTGAGCAGAAGCACCCCTTAGTAGGTTGAACAGAACCCCGGTCGGTTGGGAGTGTTCATGTTGCTGGTAGCGACGTGCCCGTAACGTGTGCATTTCATAGTCGTTGGTGAACCAGCGAAGTGCAGTTCTGCCTAAAGGAATCTCCGTTGCTAGGAAAATTGCGCCTTCTCTTGGTCCAGCTAGGGCTCATAGACAAAGTTGAGACTAGTTGACCACATCACTGAGATTATTTTTCGCCGTCACCCCAAACCCCTCCATTTCTTAGGAATCGACTTCAACATCGCTAGATTTCATCTCCCTGACGGTCGGCCAGTCAGGTTACAGGTATGGGATACGGCCGGTCAGGAGAAGTATCGCGCCATCACCAGCTCCTACTATCGCAAGGCCATGGGCGTTGTCTTGGTCTATGACGTCACCAGACGTGAATCACTGGACAACATTCTGAACATCTGGTGGAAGGAGGTCGAACAGGTTAGAAATTAGAGGCCCAATCTATTATGTTTATCCACAATAAGAGCACATCTTTCGTTACTTCTATTCCTGTAAATATCACCATATTTTACATCTATTTAGAAAATTCAAGGTATGTTGGCACATTATTTTCATTTTTCATCCTTTTTTGCAGTACGCCGAGTCGGATGTTGTCCTTATGTTAGTTGGAAACAAAATGGACTTAGACGACTATAGAACCATCACAACCAGAGTAGGAGCAAAGGTACTAGACCAGGCGCAGTAATCTAATACGGATTTGATATAATTTTAGGGTTTTTATCAATTATCATTTTGGTTTATTTAAAGTCTGGTGAAATGCATCATTTGCCAACTTCTCTATCACAGAATTAAGAGAGTGTTTTTTAATTAATTGGCTTTGTGTATAGCATTTTGTGTTCATGAGAGTTAAAACAGCCTATTGTGTAATTTTTTTGTAGGTAGCCGAGCAACTAGGCGCCATATTCTTTGAAGTCAGTGCGAAAGAAAATCTCAACATTCACTTGGCATTCCAGGCTTTTGCAGAAGTTATTGTAGAAAGTGTGGTACGTATTCAGGTGTACAGACGTGATCCATTCATTGGTTGTAATATTATTGGTACCACCTTACTGTGTGGGCTTCGTGCAGATGGTCCTCTTATGTACGGACATAACTTCAGGATACGAAATTAAGAGCATCTAATGCTGTGATTTACACCTCACGTTGTGAGCTTTATATTCATTTTACATGTACGTGCATCTCCTAAGTAAATGATGTGTTATTTCTTTAGGGTATGAGACAGGGTGAGGCCCACCAGTCTCAACCGTGCCCCGTACAGAATTTTCCCGCATTTTTTAGACTGTACTCACATTTTGTCTGGTTTTGTTTCTTGCTCAGTATTCTAAGCGGAATCCCTGTCTGAGCACCACCGCCGTCCACCTCGACTACAGCAACCACGACAGAAACGAGAACGTGAAAAAGACTAAACGTACATGTAATTGCTCATAGAGGGCGTGCTGAGCATGACAGAGGGCGCTTTTCGTCACTGCTGCAACATGAGTGGCTCGCTTGTTGAAACCGAAATGATAGATTAAGCGTCAGTGCACAGGGACAATAAGCGCAGAATAGCTACGTGCTGAGATGCACTCATAGTGAACAGCCATTTGGGTTCCAAAGTCTGACGTTGTCCTTACTCTCTTTACATGTGATTTAGAAGCATGTTTGCTACGTTCTCTGTCCCACCATGCTGCCAGAGTATTATCATAAGGTGCTCCAAGTGTACACGCACTGCCCTTTTCTTGAATGGCTCTTTAAAATTTCATAATTTCCTGAACGTCTCTTGAATATGAATTTACAGCTTCATGTTTGAATGCGAGATACCATCAATGCAATAGAGTACTGAAATGTGACGTCACTGTAAACCAGAAAGTGCAGTGCAAACGAATGGAGTACGCGCGCGTGTTGGTTCACGCGCTGGTTCTCGCGCTAATGCCTTTTAGGCCTACACACTAATTGTGCGCGTGACGTATTCACTTAGTTACTGTATAGGCCTTAATCCGCAGTTCGTAAGTAACTTCGTCACACACGGACGCGCCACTGATTGCATGCAGGCTTCCATTGGACCATGGTTCCATGTAACTTTAATGCAGTGGGCGTGGTTTAGACTGAAGTGACGTCACATTTACGAACCGGATACACGCCTAGCACATGCATTACTACAATACGGGCGTTTCACAGTATTGCGTCTCCAAGAGTTTGCAACGCGTTGGCCAATCACAATGCGCAAAATCTGTCGACCCAATGCGCGTTTGGAAATGGTCGACAAAATTCGCGCGTTGTTATTGGCCTGCGCGTTGCAAACTTTTGGAGACGCAATATTGTGAACGCCCGTACTGCACTTAATGTATATAACTTATTGTTGTCCGTGAAATTCAAAACATCCTGCACTCAGGGTGGACAAATATTGCCATGACCGTCATTTCTATGTAGACGATCACTGAAATTATCGAAACGCTCAAATTTTATACACTTAAATGGAGAGTTCTTTATAATCCATATCAAAGGAAATGGGTAAGAGGAGGTGTGTATATTGTCACTGGTTAAAACGTCGTAACCGACAGGCGCAGTCCGTTCATCTATTCCAACTTTAACGAAATTAATTCAATACAGTTGTCGGTATTTTTAATCTTTAAAAAGGAAAGACGATTTCTTAACATATTCAGAAATCATAAGGAAAATCGCTAAGTTTTTTACATGTGCCAAGATTTTGGAATTAAGAGTTTTAGAAATTGTTTTTAGGATCTAGGCACTGCATTTTATTAAATGTGACTAACGGTTGCTTTTGTACATTATTTCGGGGAAATGCACAGTGTGATTTCTAGAGGATATTTTTCAGGAAATTGTTTCGTGCAATTGCCTTTATTGGTGAGTTACGGTTGGTGGTGGAGTAGTGCGTGCAATGATAGTGAAAAGTTGGTGAACTTGGAAATTTAGGTTTTTAGCGAAAGCTGTTTGATTCCTGTTTGTTAAGCATCGTTTATTCTTGTCAGAAGTATCCTGGAGCCAAGAAGAAGGCTTATGGCTGTTTCATCCTGTTTGCTACGCAAACTGTGGTTTGTTTCATCCATCCTAAGCCAGAACAAGATTCCTCACAAATGAATAATATATTGCTATCATATTCAACCAAAGCCTTTAATGCGTTGTGTAAGCGTAATGCCTAGCAAAATATTTTTATTTTAAACAGGTGCAAAGAATCAGCAAGACCAAATTAAACCAGTTACTATTTACAGTATGGCATTGTAAATACGTGTATCTTGTCTTAAAATAAAACTTCAGGAGGTCGAGATTGAGGAATCATCTTGTCTGGTCTGTAGTTTGTTAGATGTCTTACAAGGAGACCTTTGGCTTTGAAATACATGTACATTGCATTATCAGGTGTCTCTCCATGTAGGTGAGCATGACCCAACCTCGTCGTCAGTGGCTACTTTATGTCCGGGATGGCTGCCAATAACCAGCGGTTTATCCTGGGGGCACACTACTGGGCATGATTATGTGAGTACTGCGTACGGCGGCCAAATCACAGTGTGTGTGTTTCTATGAAATAGAGCATTTTGTGGCCCACGAACGTGAAAACTTTTAGAAAAGGCAGGTTTAGGTGACCCAAACGAACGCCAGCTTGTGCTGATTTGGAACAAATCGGTGCTTGAAACGGTCTATTTCTCGAGAAGTGTGTAGGTATCCAATTTTCAAAGTGGCGAGGGCTGCACGGCGGCTTTTTACGGGTAAGCTTCTGTAGAAAAAGGTATTTTGCAGGTATTTATCACGATTGGCTGTACTCGGTCTGCACCCTACGTAGCTCGGGGACAAGTAGCGCACAGGCCGTGATTGCGGAATGACAAACGGGGGCGCCACCAACAAACGTAGACTCCTTTGTGAAAAAAGCCATAAGAATTGGACATTGTACTCAAAACTATAGCTACCTCAAAGACGTTCCCTCGTGTAGGCTCCAACAAACGTAGACTCCTTGGTGAACAAAGCCATAAGAATTGGACATTGTACTCAAAACTATAGCTACCTCATAGACGTTCCCTCGTGTAGGCTCCTCCCAATTATGTTTTGTTTGAGACTTATCACATTCCTTGTTAAAGTTGAAGGAACCTAATATGCATTCCGTCACTGCTGTTGCACTTCTTCTACTACAGACGTTGTACTGCACCGTCAGACCTCGTTATTTTGGAACCATTATGCCATGTCTGTTGTACGGCAGTGCTCCATCCAGCAATCTACACTGTTGAATTGAAAGTTCTGAGTTCTGCTGGAATTCCGGTGGAACCGAAACAAGGAAAAGTGTTTGAGAAATGTCACATGTGATCTCATCTGTCCACAGGGTCAAAGGCGACGCTTAGCGCTAATATGACGTGCGTGCCTCATGACTGCGTCGTGGTGGCGATGAAGAAAGATGTTTGTGTTTTCCGAATTCCATGTAGGAGTATGATAATTTCAGCCTTCCGGAGAAACAGGTCTTAGAATGTAAGTAAATGAATATCATATTCCTCAAAACACTATGTAGAAAACTTGCTTAATACACCGCCCCTTTTGTGCTTATTTACGTTCAAATGTATAACTCAGGCATGCAATTTTCTGGCAGTTACCAATAGGCTTTTTAGAAGCGTGGCGGACACAATAGGAGAGTGCCGATTGGTTTGGGTAAAATCTTTTGTTTGGTCCAAATTTACCCATTTCAAATAGTGTCCTCCCGTTTCCGCCATGCTTCAAAAAGGCTAAAGTCCTCTAGCCCGACAGGCAGACACTGCAGACTAAATGGATTTTCTCAGCACACAAAAGACGTGTACACCCATTTGCTCCATACCTTATTGGCAAACTAACAACGTACGCAATTCAAGTAGTTTGAGATTAGTGGACCATGTCAGATCAGTTTTACTGACATGGAAATCTAACTTTATGGGCCACTTCATAACCACTGTGTATTTGTCAATGCTGTCAACCGTACATGTGAAACTGAGTTTTAGTAAAATAATTTGAACGATTTCGCTAGACACCGAAAACTATGATTTTTCTGAGGTGAGCACGTAATACAAAATACAAAACAAAATTTATAGAATGATCCCCAGAACACGCTTACATGGACCTATATCTCTCCTGTTTTACGACATCTTCATTGGCTACCAATGAAATTCCGGATAACTTTTAATTAATTCTGATCTTGTTTTACAAATCTATACATGAAGCTGCTCCAGTCTATCTCAGTCCAAGGATTAATCAGAAAATGTAATCCGCCAAGGATTCTTCGCTCCAACAACAAAGATCTCACTCCATATCCAATTCTTACCAAATCATATGGTCAATGTACCTTCAAGAAGTATGTACTGTATGGAACTGTAACTTTTACAGCTGATTGTAATTGTATCTTTCTTGATACTTTGGTCTACAAATCAGCATTCCCTTGACGAAAACCAATCTGCTAGTAACTCTATCTTTAAAATATATGCAGTATGGCATTGTACATATGTGACCCACTCTGTGGAAATGAGTCTAAGTCGCCTGAGCCACTTTGGAGTAAAAATCCTTCAGAATAATTTTGCACAGTGTAAGTCAGTGGGAACCTACAGCATTTTTCACCATGGAGTATCCAATTTATCAGGAAATACCAAACTGAGTGATACATCAAAACAAAAAACTCAATTTGCTCTTTCCAGTACAAACGAAAACTCAAAAAGTAGCCCTGGCAACTGAAGACTCATTTTCACAGAATGGGTCACATATCTCGTCTTAAATGAAACTCCCAGGAGATTGTGGATATCGTTTTGTCTGGTTCGTAATTTATTAGGGGTCTCGCAAAAACACCTTCGGTTTAGGTGAGCATGACCAAAGCTCGTCGTCAGCGGTTATTTTATACCCAATCATGGCTTCCAATAGCGAGCAGTAAGTCATGGGGGCGTACTACTCGACTTTACGGGGCCGAGGCAGCGCATGAGTTGTTGTTGCAGAATGACAAAAAGGGGGCGCCGTTCACAAACGCAGACTACCCCGAACTAGCTACTCAGGGCTTCAAAAATGATGCGCCGAATTTTGACATAGGATATCACTGACTATCTCTTATGCAAGCTCCTCACGTTTTCTTGGAGACTTCAGCTAGTGCTAATACAAAATTTGGTCAAATTCCTCGTTCAAGTTGAAGGAGCTTAATTAGCATTCCGTCACGGTTGTTCCACTTCCAAGTTTAATGACCCACTATCGACTTTGTACCGCACCGCCAGCCCTCCTGGTCACGTCAGACACCGGCGTATAGTGCTCTATCCAGCAATCTACACTGTTGAATAGAAAGTTAATTGACTGCTGGAATTCCTCTGTAACTAAAACCAGGAAATGTTTTGATAGATAGGAAGCGACTTAATACTAGCCCGTGAAACCTGGTGCGCTACTTTTTTTCAGTAGCTGGGGTGACAAATGATTCATGAAGAGGGGACAATGCACTACACCATTTAAGACATTTCAAAAACGGGAATTCATTACGTCGCTTCGATAGCTTAGATAGATATCACTTGTAATGTCATCTGTCCACAGGGTCAAAGGTGGCGCTGTTAATGTGACTAGATGAGGGGCAAGCAGTGACGTTGGTAGGATTTTACAAGTTAGAGGGGACTCAAGGGGGCACCAGCTTTCAGTGTTGTATTTTTTTTTGGGGGGGGAGCTTTTGTTAGTCTTGTTCACCATCCAATCATCAGTTTTTTTGTGGTGGGGGTACTGGGAATTTGTGGGGGGTAGGTGCCCCCTGATTAATCATTGTTGTCTGATTGGCAGAAAGCATCACAGTCATCATAATCGACGGTATGTTTCAACCAAAACTGATCTGCTCCCTTAGCCTTTAGGTCGCTTTGAGTGATCTCTGGACCGAGGAGGAACCCGAGTTTAGGCGAGGGTCGAGACCCCAACCGGTTTCAGACTTTATCCTCAAACTAAGGTTAGGCCCGGGGAAACAACCACATACCCACATTATTTATGATCTCGTCATGGGCAGAGAACAAATCCATTCCCGAAATTTAGCAAAAGAATATGCTAAAAGCATACATATGTTGTTTTCCCAAGGCTTGCGTGCCACATGACTGCATCGTGATGGCGATGATGAAAGATGTTCACGTTTTCAGGAATAATAATTTCAGTCGTCAGGAGAAAGAGCTCCTAGAATGTAAGTAAATGTTTATCATATTCCTCAAAACACGCGTTTTTTTGGTTGTTTTTTTCTGCGCACAATAGACGTGTACAGCCAGCTTCACACTGCACCTTATTGGTAAACTAACCACGCACGCTGTTCAAGCATTTCAAGGTTAGTGGGCGATGTCAAATCTGCAAAACTGAAAATTTTAATTCATGGGTCACCTCATAGCCACTGCGTATTTGTTAACTCAGCCAAACGTACATTGGTGCTTGAAATTAAGTTTCAGAAAAAGAATCTGAGCCATTTTGCTAGACACCAAAAGTTTTGATTTTTTTTTGGGGGGGGGCGTAATTTCTGTACCGTGTCGGCACAAACTGATGTGTTAAACTCTTTGAAACGGGTGAATATTAATAAAGTTGAAATTTGAATGTAGGTTACCCGGACTTTCAAGCGCCCGTTCAATGTTCGAGCAAGCGTAACAAGTAATTGTTGTTGAAATTGTACGGATGTCTATTTTACAGACTGAGAGTACATTTGGAAGTAACTGATTCCGATTTTAGTGCAATGGACAGTTTTGTACGCTTAGTGATCATTGCTCTAACTTCGTGGCTGGTAGAGTTGGAGTAGTGATACCTAGTCTCCATCTCCAGCGTGATAAATCGGTCTTGTGGCTTCACTCTTGATAAGTAGGTAATTATGTTCAAGTAAAATGGAAATGATTTAAACTTCTGGCTGCTATAGAGTACCGAAGTGTGACGTCATTCGGAACCAGTTGATGCCGTACAAATGAATGGAGTACGCGCGCGCGTTGATTCACGCACGGGTACTCGCGCTTTTACACACTTAAGTGTGCGTGTGACGTTTCACTTCCGCACTCTATATCCACACACTTGTATTCTTTCAGTCCAAGATAATGTTGAGTATAGTACTGACGTAATACGCATCTACCATAAACAGCAGTATCAATGTGCTAAAACGTAGCTGCACCAAGTTCTCATTCAATAGAAGGATTTATTTCACTCAAGGGAAACTAGGCAGAATCGGCCCTATACCAAAAATTGGGAAAAACCTAGAATTTGTCGACTAACGGTATACACATCTGCTTGACTAACACAACGACCTTGAATCAGCCAGCTTGGCGCTTGCGTTCAAACACTGAGTTAGTAGGCTGAGCGCTTGCTAAAATTAACAGCAGTTTCATAAGTGGGTTTGCCGCGTTACGACTTCTAACTTCGGGGTTTGCAGTAATGGGATACCCGATAATTATGTGTATTGCGCTCTAGTGCAGTGTCGTGTGGAAGAACTCTCATATGGATTGTCTTCATTTACTGTTTAGTGGATTGCAGTATCCACGCGGCATTCCACTTTTCTTTCTATGTACCATACTGATATGCACCATTACTGTGGGGGATAATGATCTCTCGTGTACACATAAAGATCTGCAGACAGCTTTGAAATGCACCTACAACTCGTCTAATCTACTATAAGGTTGTGCTTGTCCTTGGCTATGTTCTTCAAGTTTCTTTTTGAGAAGATTGATTGCTTTCCCCAAACCCCAGCCGCCAATTGGCAACCGCATTTCCACCTCACACTGATTTTTGTGTGGTAGGGGAATCCAATGTGGCCGGGACCTGATTTCAGACTATCAACAAAAACTCGGACATCTTGTTTGAACTGGTGCGTCCCGAAGATTACAGTCTGGTGTAATATGGCACCACTGAATGGAATCAAACATGGTTGTCAGGATAGGCAGATAAAAAGTTATCGCGGCTCTTTGTCCGCTGTGTTAGTCTTTGGAACGTTGAACTATTTGCGGTGGGAGTAATTGTGGTCGAAGTTGAAATGTTATCTGCAGGAGATTAATGGTTTTTACAATATCTTGGTGAAGTGCCAAAGTTCTCGAATGGAAACCTAGAAAATGTAGGTAATAATCAGCCGGCCGCTGTTTGTAAACCCTGGCATGGCAGATGAATGTTTTTTTTTTTCAAGTCTGGGCTGCTTCCGGTGTTCTGGTGTTAATTGTACCTTTAAATTCAATATTAAATGTGTGCTAAATAGTGAAATACGTACTGATTTGACGTCCTTTTATGATGAGCTAGCTGCTTGCTGTGTCAAAAACACTGACTGAGTACAGCCTTGGACACAAAGTGACCGATGTTGCTGACTCGGAGGTCATCTGTCGCTTCCATAGTGAAGTTTTCAGTGTAAGCTGCCTTCTATAGTGTTGACATTATATGGTTTAGCCGAAAGTCGACACGTGTCGACAGGTTGCTTTATATCGACTTCTGTTATCCGAGTGTATGCCGACACAAACATCTCCAGGAAACGCTGGTGATACGGAGCTTGGAACTGACGCCTCAGATGTGAGAAATCACACCTATTCATTCTCAACGGCTGTGCAGTGGTTTGCTGGTGAGTGTATCATATTTATTGACAATGGTAGAACCAAAGAAACTGACTCTTTGTCGTTTGATGAGAGCAACTTTGGCAATTTCTACAGGTGAAGGATTACAGAGAAAAACCTTCGTAAGGAAAAAAGATGAAAAAAATCTTCTGGAAACGCAGGACCAAACTATAACGAGACCGTTACACTCGATTTGTGCGCAAGCCAAGATTGTCCAACCAGCCCAGTCTATCGCAGCTCTTGTCCACTGCCTGCTGTGATTGGAAGACAAAGCTATTCTTTCTGCTAAAAACCCTCCGGTTGATTTGGTGTAAGGCTCAACAAAACCTTAACACCTATCATTTATGTCATATCTCGTTTTTACACGTTACGGGCGTTCAAGGAACTGAACTCTATACAATTAATGTACATGTTGCAAACTATTTGGAGAATGATACATTCGTCTTGACGCCCGCTGTGATTAATAGCAGGTAATTTGAAGTTCTTCTTAGACAACCTTTTCGATAAAATTGTCAAAAAGTACCGGTCACAGCTCGTAAATAATTATATTTACAAACTATTAGTGAACGGCACTTTCTGGGTTGTATGAGTATAAAGCTATTACCGACTGAAAATGAAATCACAATCCAAAGAAGTCCACTTTTCAGAAGTGCGATCTGAACCTAAAGCCTCCAAATGGAGACTCCAGCCTGAGAATACAGGGATTCACAATCAGCGAAGGAGTTACTTGAGTCTGCGCCTTAGACCGCTCGGCCATTCTGACGCGATGGTTCGCGAGACAATTACGCAAAACTTCTGAATTGCTCGCAGAATGTCACTGCATTTTTCTGTACCCTCAGAACCAGTGAAATGTTGACAGAAGGAGACCTAGCTAGACGTAGAATCTTCAACTGAGAGTGCTGAGTGAAACCTTTTTCTTTCTGAATCAGCCCATATATGTTCTTTTGGGTGTCATCAAAGAGACCATTTCATATGATTTTTTGGCATTTAAACGCTCGACGCACAGCACGTTCGGCTGGTGCCTGGTTACTGGCTTCCAAGTTAGCTGATTTATTTACCAACCTCTGACCTTTGGTCAATACTCCATCATGTCAACGCGCTGCTTGCATGGAATACGGCTAATCCTTTTTATCAATGTTTACAAGGCTATGCGTCGCGTATTTAATAAGTTTTACACACTGGGAAAATTGCAGGCAATTGTAAAATTTTCTGCTCTGTAAAAGTTAAGCGGGAAATAAGTTCAGTGCTCCTGACAACAATCACCTGTATAGTGCAAAGTTAGATTAATGACTCTGAATTCTACGTGGTTCAGTGGTTTGACTGACCCAAAATCCCACAGAAAACGTTCCACTCGATATTCCGAAAAGGCATAAATGCGCCCATCACAAAAATTGGGCAGGCTTAAAACGGGGCATGGACTAGCTGAGCGCTCAATCACAATATGTACATGTAGTAATAAGAGAGATTGACGGTCATTAAGTTGATTAATGTTGGAGAATTAACAGACTCCAAGTTCCACCTTCGTACTAGTGGATGATGGAGAAAAACAATGTTAGTCCAAAGTCACTGTCGCAGGGTCACCCCTGAGAACGAATCAAGTAATGCACATGCATCGAATGGGAGTTAGGAGGAAATATTCGAAGGCCAAACAGACAACCCTTTTACTAAAACATGAAGTCGTTGCGCACGAAGAACATGCTCCCTGTGGGTAGGCAGTCACCCGTGACTCCCTAGCTGACAACAATCTACGTTAAGAGAGTGACGGGTGAATTTTGCATACTGTCTCCAGTGTACTGGTGATTTAATTAGACTTCGAGGAGGGTGAAATGAGAACCACGAGGATCAGATCGACATCTTGGGGAAGAAACGGTGCGGTTCCGGCGAGCCTCCGGAATGATGCTTTTTGGCCCCTGGGTCGGGAAACGATCGCGGCATCGAGTGTAAATGGCGTGGCCGTTCTTTATCGTAACCCAGGTATACGTGTGCTCATGCATTTACGCAGATTTCTTTACACCTCTCGTTGGCTTACTTGATAGTAGCGAACTCGGCACGATTTCTCCTACCGCACTGTACGGTGAAGGATTGTCTGCTAGTACAAGATACCTTATTAAGTTTTGAGACTATAAGTTGAGAAATCAAACGCAAGTTGTGAGATTGATCCCATGCTGTTGCACCAATTCGTGCAGGTTTGTTGGAATTCGGCGAAAGTTTGCTACTTGTTGTTTTTCGTTCTTCCATTTGGTTTTTCGAAATTTCGTGACATCGTTGAGCAACAAACAAAAAACATCGAACTCCAATTAAAGCCCGACAACCCAAGTCTGTACTGAAATTGCTGTATTTAGAAAATGGTAGGGAGTGTGTCTCATGGTCAGCTTTTTAGTGGAATCACTAAAGGGGAGTACAAGTACCAATACTATACTGTCCACTGAGCGTACAAAAAGACCTGTGAGTATGCGTCCATAGTGAGCAGGACAATGCCAAACATTGAGACCTCATTGCCAAAAATCGTTCAACTGAAATGCCTGGGCATTTTACCAGGAATGGCAGTCTCATTATACGGTAGCTAACGACAATGCACCCGATCGCGCGGCTGTGACCTCTGTTCTTTACCCAAGTTGGCTCCAACATTCTAACTTGGACGAAAAGCAGTGTGTGCCAGGTTGAATGAATGGCCTCTGTGACCTGTCTTGAAAACTCCTGCGCGTAGGCCTACCAGCAGCATTCTGGAGTTGATGATTATTAAAGACCTCAACTACAGAGGTACAGAGATAACTTTAAGTATCGCGAAGACGACACGTAAGTGAAAGGTCTAGAGTCTCGAGTCACAGCCCAATGGAACTTATTAAGATGGCGCAAAACCCTTGTCTTGAAAGAGTGAGAACACTGTACCAACTCGCTGTATGACGTTGCAACATCGACGACCAAACACTTAGCTACTGACCTAATCATGACCTGATACCCTCAGGGGTATAGGCTCGATACAATGCAGGACCAAATACAAACGGGAAAGAAGAGCCATGACCAGGCATAATTGTTCCATTGTGTTGCTATATTTTACAGTCATTTGCAAGAATTTAAGGCCACCTGGAATTTTGTTGGTATTTCTGTCGCTAGGCCTGCATTACATTGTCTCATTGACTGATTACTTAACATGATTTTTACAGTGGTCCATAACATCAGTGTAGTGCTACATACCCATTTAAATGGAATTTTTTGCAAAGGCAGGTCTAATATGACACGTTGTCTGTAAGGCAGCATTGGTAAAAAAAGGCCAGTCTGAGTAATCAGAAATAAAGTCAGGGCACAATAAATATTACTGTTAACATTTCAAATCATGGAAACGTACCTTAGTCTAATAGCTGTTTAACCAAGATACTAAGGTTACACATTGAAAATAAATTTGACTGATTGGTTTATGTTTGCTTTTCTTCAGTTAAAAGCATTTTTGTATGGGTGGTCCTAAACTTTTTCAAATGACTGTAACAACCTGGATCTCCCAAGGGCGACATCGTAGTTTCTTATTATCATTGGTGGACTTAAGAAAGGCCATCGGCTAAGACAGCATTCCTTGCATCTAGCCGCAGATTAACTGTAGTAATTGGGAACTTAACACGGGGCCATAAACCCGGCAGCACGAGTGCCTCCTCGACCAACCCGCTCAGAAATCTACTGGTGTTGTTTCCAGAGATGATGAATGGTGGTCCGGCAAGACAAGGTGCCAGGGGTCAAGACGCCAGACGGGACCAGCCTTTCAAGGTGCTAATAGTGGGTGGCTCAAGTGTCGGCAAGACCTGCATCTTGCGGAGGTTCGTGGATGGAGAGTTCCCTAACAAGTGTAAAGCAACACTCGGTGAGTCAAATTCTTCAAAATTCTGTTTGTCACATATGAAGAGGTGTAAAAATCCTCTTATTTAGACCGGATGGGCTATTCTGTCGAATCCCCATTCAGCAATTTACGGCCCACTATTTCGATCTTTAGCAATGGAAGCATCTTTACGTTTTTGGGGAAGGGCTAGATACCAAGAAGCTTGCATATCAAAGATTATATATCAAATGTGGTAATTTGGAACAGAAATCTTGAAAAACGGTCGTCCCTGATTGTGTGGCCATTCAAAACTGAAAGTTTTGTTGTTATCCATGCTTCAAAAAGTTCAAGCGAGTCAATTCACAAGCATTGGACCGATGAAAAGAACCTTTCAGTAAACCTTGAGCTCAGCTCCCGAAAAAAGCGAATCGACCTTTGTAGGTTGTGTTGTAGATCCTTTGCATTCCTACGACCTTGGTCCCCCAGGGTATGATCAACCTAAGCTCCACCGATGCAGCACTAGATGTGCTTTGTAAAGTTTGACAGTGAACCGTGACTTAACCCGCGGCTTGGGCACAACTGTCCTTTCATTTAATCACCGTATCCGTAAATTGATGTGACTTGTGATCCCAGAAACTGAGCCATGGGGATTCTTTGTGTGATGCAAGGCAAATATAAGATAGGTAATTCAACAATCAGAATTAGAAGCCATTACTGCAGTGGTGCAGTGCTCGTGGACAGGTGGTACACGCGCGTCAAATGCCTCTTCGACCAATAAGGTGTCGTGATTTGCCAAATGCACGCGTGCGTCAAGCTGAGGAATGTGCAACTACACACTTGTGTGAGTTCAATGCCACCACAGTGCTACCGCAGTTATGGCGTCTTATCGGATCAGTCTATAGGCTTATGAGGGATGTTTCTTTGCCTCATTATGACACCATTTTATCTTTTCTGCCAATGGGCGTATAGGGTTGGATTTTAAAATTCGCTGCGTCCAAGTGGGCGACAGATTAGTCAAAATTCAACTGTGGGACACCTCGGGACAGGAGCGGTTCCGGTCAATGACTCAGGCTTACTATCGGGGAGCCGCTGGGGTCATGCTGGTCTATGACATCACAGAGGAAACCACGCTAAAAGGACTGACTGGCTGGTTGGAGGATATCAAAAAGGTAAGTGGGTGCAGCTAGATTGGTTGTGGGTTGTTACTGGAGTCCTGTAAGACTAATTTGGTAGTTGCTGACGTCATGAGTATACCGAAAACGTGAGACTAATTAGTGTACTAATACTTACAGGAATGGATTTGAATAATAAAGATCAGGGTGGGATTTACAAGCACGCCGACCAGGGGTGATATATTTCATTGTTTTCAGTAGGATGAAAACAAGAAATTGTTGATTCATTGCTGTTCTTTTGCCACTGCAAATTGCTGATGTTTGTGACTGTTGATGCGGTCAAGTTTTTGCTGTTTCTCCTGTTATTGCTATAATGATGAATTGGTCGTCATCTTCATTTTATCATCAAATTCTTGCTACCAAGTCATTTTTGCGTCCCTGACAGTACGCCCCGGAAGACGTAGACATCATCATTTTGGGGAACAAGTGTGACGTGGTTGAGCAACGAGTTGTCTCACGAGAAGAAGGCGAAGAGGTAACGGTTGGAGTTGATCCAAGTCAGATAGCTGACCCATTTACCCCAATTAACAGGCACAGAGGTAATGGTTGGAGACTTGATCCAAATCAAATAGCTGACCCATTTACCCCAATTAGCAGGTGAAGATGGTAATGGGTAGAGTTGATTCAAGCCAGACAGCTGACCCATTTACCCCCATGAGCTGACCCCGATTCCAGTCGGGTGGTTAACTTACCTCATTTTGTTCGTTCTGTTTGACCTGTGTACTGAGGTTGGCTTCACTTGCAACAGTTGCTCGTTTGAGGCACCCGTTTTTAATGTTAACATTCAGCGAGAGTTTTTGAAAAACCTGTTCCAAATTTGATATGATAACGATCCTTCCCAGGCTACCTTTATAGAGCTTTTTGATTTTATTCGTTTTTGTTTCGCTTTTTGGATCGGCAGTTTGCGAGGAATCGGGGCCTGAAATTTTTCGAGACAAGTGCAAATGAAAACACGAATATAACAGAGGCCTTCGAAGCAATGGCGGTTCTTCTTGCTAGCAAAGTTACAGAGGTAAGGAGCTTAGTTCTAAACCTGTTATTAAAAATTCTTGGGGGTCAAACTTGAGCGCTCTCGGTCAACAATTCGACAGTAGTTACATGTACATGAACTTGTATTTTAAAAAAGCGTAACAACAGGCGTTTCATTTCACTGTAGATCACGGTCAAGGAATTAAGGATAATTGGATCAGTCAGGCCTAATGAGGGCGCAACACATGACCAGAAAGTGTCCAGATGGTCTGGCTGCGACGGGGAATAATACCCGCGCGTTTTTGAAAGTTTTTGCTGATGCAAACTAGTACTTTGCCTGCTATTTATGTGTCCTAAACAGAAAAATGTCTTCATGTATTGGCAACACTGTAGGTATATAAAGTAAGGACCACAGTCAAATTGTGAGAATAGGAGTCCTCTATTTTAAATCTCCACGAGGAAGAGATTGCCAAGTCTTCTCTCATTCCTCACCCAAAATCACTCCGATGAGAATACTGTCACTGTTTTGTTAATTTACAGACCAGGAAACGAGTCAACAGTGTCGTCATTACGTCACCTGCACAGGCCAATGGTAACGCCTCCAGACCCCATGGTCCAGGTCCTATGAGGCCCAAATGTGCTTGCTAGCAGATGAGGAAGGGTTGTAAGACAAATTACGTTACCTTCCTGTGGAACTTTGAGCCACAAGCTGGACTGAGAGAGAACGAAATTTTCTTAGCAAAGGAGACTCGGTTAATCGGAACTTAACTCCGCTGGTTCTCGAGCAACTACTAAATGCAGGCATTACCATCACATCGCTACCAACAAAATGACCACTCCCGACCAATATGGGTCTTTTCAACCGATGAGGGGGTGCTTCTGCTCGAAGTGGATACTGATATTGACGAGGACAGAAACAGTGACAAGACTTTAAACTTATTTCTAGTATGACATTTACTGCACCCGTACTGGCATCAGGGCTATGTAAATTTAGGATCAAGGCTGGAGTAGGTGGCTACACCCCTTGCTAGGCTAGTACAGAGACGTAGACGCGTAATTCGTCCATGTTTCACCCCATAGAAACCCCATGCCACAACTCTGCAAAAGCTAGTATTCGCTCTTGGCACGCTGCCACCATAGGCATGCAGAGCCTCGATCTGGCGCTTTACACAATAAAACAGCCGGTTCAGTTATTCCTGTGTATGTTGCTTATGTAATTTTGCGCGTGCTGCGTTAGTTCTTACACCATGCAATTGGACAAAGCGATTCTCACGCGATTGTACAAGCTGCCTATTCGAGACTTTGTATGCCAATGGCGGCAGCGTGCAAAGAGCGAATACTGCTGAGAACATTGTTCTTTAAAAAGTAATCAATATTCTCAGGAGAATGGACGTGACTAATGCCCAGGCGAGGTCACTACTATCCGTTCTCCTGAGTAAAGCCTTATTCATTCCCATGCATAAATACCTTTTTATTCAGAGGGTCAAAAGAGGTACACATATGGATTTCAAACGATTTTGTTCTAAACTTTTACTTTCATTATCCTGTACACCCCCGTACATTTTTTGGTACATTAATTTTAAAGTTGTCCAATAGATCCCCCTTCTAATCAATGAACTTGGCTGGTGTGGCGCTTGGCGTGCACACGGACTCCTGCCTGACCAATCAGAAGCGATTAAACTGTTTCGTGTCAATGTGATTGCGCGTGATTTATGCTAGCGTTATCACTTCTCAGCGGGCATTATCAAATGTTAATACGCGGTCACGTGACGCGTTTTGACCAATAGGAATAGAAAAACTGTCCCAGGTATTAATGAATGGCGTCTAGTACTCGTTGTCATTCACAGTTTTGGATTTCAGCGTGGGTTAAATGCATCCAGTTATGACTGTGATCCAGTCGATTTTTACTGCGTATGCGTACACATGAAGTGACTACAGTTTCAGTACATGTACTTGACGTGTAACAGTAATGCAAATTAAGTTGGTGACAATTCAATGTGGAATACACTGAACATTTTTGGAGAGATGTTGGTCTAAAAAGTATTTTTGTCGTATAGTAGTGTTAAAAGTTCAGCTTAGAAAGCTAAATATGCTATTGATTCTTATACTACATTTATTATGGTGCATATCTATAGTGGTATTCACAACGAGGCCAAGATGGCGGCTGAACTGACCATGCTAAACTTGATCACTCATGTCAATATTACATACAATAATAAGTTTTGTACAGCACAGCAAATGTATTTTAGCTGTTTTCCACCGAAAGACAAAAGTACAGAATTAATGTTAAAGAAATGTGGCGAGGGTCATTCTTCAAATACTGCAATAATACGCGTAGTCGATTTTTTCATTTTAAAGTAACGTGCTGGTTGACTTTTTTATAGTGAGAATTGTATCTGGTAGTGAAGAGAGTGCGCTGCTGAAAAAGTTCAAAGTTGTTTTTGTTACGTGATTATTGTTTTCATGTTGTAAGCTGAAGTTGTATTTTCATAATACAATGCATTCGTTTTTATATTTTGTATAAATAAGACATTTGGAATATGGGAAACGATTCTCTAAGGCTGAAAGCCAAGCTGAACATTGCAATGCTATTTTAATTAATAAACCAAAATAAACACTTTTCCTCTCTTCTGCAGTTCTTGATAAACTCTAAGCTTCACACGTTACTCATGAATAGTTTTATTTTCCACACTGACCGCGATAGGAAACCAAACAAACTCCTTCAACATAGCAATGTGGATTTTGACAATTTTGTTCAATTCTCAGGGTTTTTTTTCGCCCGGAGGTTTTTTTTTTCGGACAGAAGGTTTACTCCCTGTCTGTGTAGTCATCCAGTGTGAAATTCGGAATCATTCGTTCGTGGAAGACTTTCAGCATGTAACGTGGGCAGGCGCAGTATTTCTTTTGGAAGAATAACAAATTTTCTGCCTATTTTTTTCTTTGAATATATTTTAAATCCGGCAAATTCCTAGTGCTTTTGAATGTTTGTGTGCGTTTTATCGCTAGCGCTGTTAATATGCAGTTGTAATGCCAATGAAGCTTTTTGTGGTGTACTCACAGCCGACCTGTGTCACGTGTTTATTGATGACCAATTCAATCGTATTCTTCCCACGAGGCTCCATTCGATACTCATAATCGATTCGTCTTTAGAGGCATTCCAACTCGGCTTGAAGGCCCATCATGTTTATTGATCCTTTAGCTTCGCTCAGGGAGGTCTGCTAATGTAAGGTAGCCCAAGACATAAACAAGTCTGCATCTCTCGTCAGGCTGTGCGTGCCCCAACGTGCAGATAAAGCTGATACGACGACTTCACTCCAAGTTTGATGTTGAAATTGTCTTGGATTTGCATTCCTTTATCCGAGAAGATTCTGATCCGATTAATAGTTTATATCAAGTGGATTCAGCGTGTGACGATTGCTTTGATTCGACTAGTGTGGTTATAATGAACCTGAAAACTTCAGTAGCTGGTGTTCGACTGTTCTCTGCTCAGTGAGGAACCAGACCTACGACACGACAGTTTGGAGTAGTTTGTGATTCGGTGAGTCCGCTATGAGCTTTGGACCGTGATACATTGAACAAAAGAAGCCTGCATGATTTATGTGTTTTACTTGTATAACATGTCTCTGGTCAAAAGATTTGACTCGACATCATCAAATGTGCATGTCTGGAGCGGTTAAAATATTCATAATTATTTGCACAGGTTACTGTCATGCTTTCTGTTGGGACCATTCAAGTCCTTTTTAATAGATCTAAGTTCTGCCCTTCTCTTGTCAATTCCAGGATTCTATTATATTTGCCAAGTTCTTTTCTTGATATTCATTGTGCTCTGGTCCCCAAATAAGCACTTGTTAACAAGAACGGTACATCTGGGAGTGGATGCGGGGCAAGTGGGCTAGGACACAGCTTTGGTGACTGAAACACTTTTTTGGAGTCAAATCCAAGCGATTGTTATATCTGTCATGCAGATTTGAGTGAGAGCAGACCCTCTCCCCCCATGCTGATGTCGGCTGGACCTCAAAACACCGGGAGAATAGGATTAGGAGTCCCAGCTAAGTCTTCGGGCACTGCCGGGAAGACTCAGATAGAGATCTTTCTCCCCAGCTCGTATTCGCCTCACCCGGAGGTACAAGACAGTGATTGTGTGCCAAATAACGCCGGTACGGAGACGACTGACAGCGAGGGACAGGATCAAATCTCCCTCAGCCGTAAGTGGGAATCTCCGACCATGGCGCACCCGCTGTATCAACCCATGAATCGAACCGACGCCGATCCGCCCAAACTGAAGCCACGGTTCGCCAAGTTCTCAAGGCGCGGTACCGGTACTTCGGTACCGCCCACAAATTGTTCCTCAGAAGAGGGTGTGAAGTCAGCGGAGCTGCTGGGGGAAATAAACGGTCTACCGGGGCCCGGCATCAGTAAGAACGCCAAGTTCCTCGCCAGCTACTCGCACAACTACGGACATAGCGAAGGTGGGAAAACCTGGTGGTCGGCAAAGTGACGAACTCCCAAAATGGATGATTGGGGCAAAGCAGAACAGTGCAAACATTCTGCCACTTACATTTAAACGCCATCAAAATTTCCAATCTGATCCAACAGAACACGCCTTTCATTGAATTTTGGTTATTATGATTGCAGCCCAATATATGAATTGGTCCGGCTTTCCTGATTGCTCGCGTTATGGTCAACTAAAATTTCTCAGTGTCTGGAAAAAAATATTAGAACCACTTTCTCCCGAACTTAAGTGATATTTCGGTGGTTTAAAGGCTTCCTGGCGGTGTTCATACGTGGACGGAGATTTAAACCTCGCATTTTGTCAATTAGGATTAGACACTGGCAAGTAAGTGAAGTTGTTGAAAAGAGAGAGAGAGAAAAAAACTGGAGAATTCCTTTTCCATTGTTAAGATAATGTACCATTGTTATGCCAACGCTTAGGCTGCTCAAGCGTGTATACAGGGAAATCCTGTGCACGGTGCCTGGTCTGTATGTATCAGCCATATTGTGAATGTTTTGTTGACAAGTCTTTGCACTGTGACGTGGTAGCATTCATGTGCATGTCACAGTTGTCCAGCAAGCCACGGTCGAGCGTTACTGAAGACAATTCCATTCCATTACTACGTGTTATGGCAAAGTTGCACCGAATCCCCCTTCGTCGAGAAAGTGCAAGACGTGTAAGTTGACGTATACACCTGTCGCTCATCGACTTGTGGCTGGATTTTGAACAGCTGAAGATTCGGACTCTCATTTGAAAACTACTTGTTCACAGAATATCGTGAAGTAAGTGAAATCGTCTTTGGGATTTCTTTTTCTTTTACTGAAACCTTCAGTTTGGAAGACTGGAAAGAGGCCTGTCGTCAATGGACGTCATTAGATGTATCCAGTTCATAAATGTGGATCACAGTGACTTCCGTGCAAAATCAAAGTGTACGGTGTCTCATCGTTCTGCATGTACAGAGAGGCAGGAAGTTGAATATTATAAAGAACTAGATTGGCCCCTCTGGCAATACCAAACACAATAATTGTGTTAAAAACATTGCGAAAAATGCGATTGGTACCGCAATGGAAATAAGTTAATTAAATTTTTTTTTGCGTTATCCCTACTATTTCAACTTTTGGGAATCTTTGAATTTGCTTTTCTTAATTTTTTTTGTAATAATATTTTGTGGAAATAGTAAATAAATCAAATCAAAATTAAATCCATATTGGCGTATTTCAGTATTCAGTACTCTTCAAAGAAATGACCAACATAAATAAATGTATTCAGAAGACATTTTTGTTTCTTGTGTGTTAAAGTGGGAGTCGAGGCTTTTTAGTCCCATATTTATGTCTTTCTTTTCACCCGCAACCAAGTTTATTTAAGTGTTGTTCTCCTGGAATACCAAAACTGCGCTATGAGCTCACATTTGGTTATTTTTTCTTCGTGTTTAGATGACGATCCGGCCAACGAACACAGCTGATGTCAACATTGCTACATTGAGAGCTGACACTCATCAATAGCGCCCTCAATATCGAAACTAGCTAATTTGGTACAGTTTTGTGCTACAAAGCAACGTGAATGTAACCGGCTGCAGACGATGCCTTTTCGCGCTTACATTTAAAAGACCGAATTGCAAGTCTGAAGGACTCGTTTGAACTCTCCAAATCAATAATCAGGTTATGTCCTATTTGCCCATTTTGGCCAGAACGTTCTTGGGCATATAATTCGTTCTTACATAATTATTCAAAAATAATAATGATTAAAGTTATTCAGAAATGTGGGTCCTCAGAGAAGAGGACTAGGTTCTTTTAGAAATGTTCGGAAAAACACAGGTGCACCAAAAAATTGACTCGCGCTTTTTACAAGAGAACATCCTAATAACATCCCTGTTCTCGAAAATTGGCTAAGGGAAAATATGGGAGCTAGTGGGCATGCGCGCCATGTTGGCACAGCCAGTCGTCTTTATAGAATCTAGATCAGAAGAGCGCATGTGCGCTGACTTAATTTCTGTCTGACTTTTTTGTTTTGCGTTGATCTGAACAGAACATTTATATATATCTTCCAAACTCTTTAAGTTAAGAAGAGCGTGTTAGCCTAGTGGTAGGCACTCTGACGTTCAATCGAGTCGTCGTGGGTTCGAATCCCGGCAGACTTAATTTCTGTGTGACTTTTTTGTTTTGCGTTGATCTGAACAGAACATTTATATATATCTTCCAAACTCTTTAAGTTAAGAAGAGCGTGTTAGCCTAGTGGTAGGCACTCTGACGTTCAATCGAGTCGTCGTGGGTTCGAATCCCGGCAGTGTAAATAACAGAGGCTTTTATTCCTTTTTTTACCTGTACCTCAGCCCAGAAAAAGAGTAAAATTCCATTTTATTTTATTTTATTTTATCTAGTTAGCTAGACAACCGCCACGGATCTCCGATCCCAGGCGTTTCCCTCCATCGGACATCTCTGTCCGAGGCGGGACTCGAACCTGGGTCGTCTCGTTCCGCAGCCGAGGCCTCTACCGGCTACCCAATCTGGGTCCCCAGAAAGGAACGCTGTTTTCATATATTTATCTAAAAGACTCGGCTAAGACGATTGAAAGTAAAAAGCAAGCATCCCCTTGATTCGAACCTGGGTTGCAGGAATAGAAATCTCACACTCAACCTCCAGGCCACCGACATTATTCTAAATCTGACAGTGAATTTTAAATATACATGTATAAGGAATCGATCTGTATTCTGTACTACAAATTGAAAGTTGTGGCTTAATTTGAACTCGAGAACTTTGGGCTTAGAGCAAGAACGACCAAGCAAGGAGACTACAGTTGCTCTGGATAGGTTTCTCTCATTGAAGGTTTGATGGTATGAAAAGTTTATTTCAAATTTAACTTACACTTATACACAGGTAACGCATTCGTTAAGAATGAAACCATAAATTCCGTTATGCTGAAAATGTACATCAGATGAAAATAACAATCAATGTTAAGGTCAATGTGCAAATATAAAAAAAGTAATGAAAGAGAGACAAAAATCGATTAATATTAGTTCGTGGCTTCGACATCTCTGTCTCGTGCGCATGCGTTGATTTCATACAATGGCTTTGTGTCCACTTTCACTGTTCGGCCTTGGTGGCATTTCTTATTGCTAAGAATTGTGCGAATCATTACATGATTTTCACGATATATTGTTACGTTCAATCTTTTCAATGAGCACCACCCAGGGCTGGGTGCTGTTACAACTACCAGGGGTAACCCAGTTGAAACAAGACGCAAAAAGCGTGCAATGCTGAAAAAGTAAAGAAATTGTACTTGAAAAAGAATAAAAACATTTAAATATCGCAACCGATAATTGGAAACACTTAACATTCAATACCTAACTTATATATAGATGTCAATAAAAACCCGTAAATGCATTTAGTGTAACAAACTTTTGGAAAGTTTTTACTATAAATTTTTCAAACAGAAAAAAGACTTCAGCATACTCTCTGCTAGTAACGTTAGGGGGTTTTCAAGGGCTTGAATGAACTTCTGTTTCGAAAACATGGCTATAATTATTTGCCAGAAAATTCAGCTTTGAGCAAGATACACATGAAATGACATCGGCTGACCTAGAAATCGCTTTAAAGTGAAATATAAAATAGTGGAAAGTCCGGCTGAATGATTCTATTCTTCGGTTTGTCTAAAATGTGAACTTCATGTCCAGTCTTAGCCTCAAGACAATGCAATATATTTTGATGCAGTAACCTGCGATGCAGTCATTTTTAATTAACTACTGACGCACCTGGAATATAGGAAGGACAGAGTTCACCCAGAAATAATATTTATGAGCAAACAGTCATCTTAAATGTAGTCACCTTATCACTCGGTAAAACAACCTGAGCAGACCAGCTGTCATACATCATAGTTACGTCACCAGTTTGCTTTCTCTTTGACCAGCGCCAATCAGCGATTCCATAGTTCTTGCGGATAGCTGATGTGCCCTGGGACGTTGACGCGGATGGCGTAACGGGGAGATCTGTTCGGTACAGGCGGCTTAAGGGTCTGGTAGCAACTACCTCGGTCAACCGGGTAGTGACCGGTCTTTGGGTCCATAATGGGCTCGTAATCCATGACCAAGTCCTGATAACAAGGAGGCGGGTCTGGGTTACTCCTTGTAGCCCTGGAAGGAGGAAAAACGACAGAAAATTATCACTGAATGCGTTACAGTGTCCATCAAAGATGATTAATACGGTTTTGGCTAGATTCTGACTATCCATTAATCCACGTGAGTCTTTACTGTTTGATGCCACATGACGACTATTATGGGGAAAAGATACAGGAATACTCTATTACGGGCTCCGACCTGGACCAACATAGGGTGCTATTATCTAAACAACGGGGGCTCCTCTGGTGGTAACTATGCATCGCTGGTTCACGAACGATTATGAAACGCAAGCGTTGAAGTCGCATAGCTACCAATTAAATGAACACCCCCCCACCAATATGGCTCTTTTCAACCGCTGAAGGCGTGCTTCTGCTCAAGGTGGATAATGCGTATGGAAAACATTCGGATTTCAAAAAAAAGAACTCTATTCCAGCACAATACGTATACTACTATATCGTGATGAAAAGTTTTCGAACAAACTCTCTGAGGGGGGGGTGGCTATGGCAGAAGGAACGTTTTACCGCCCTCTACTGACGCCAATTGTACATGGCATCTTTTTCCGTCTCACCTTTTCCTCGCTATTCGGCGCTTGACAAGAATGAACAAAATGGCCGTGGTCAGTATGGCTACAAGACAAGCAAGGACAGCTAGAAGAGTGTGCTGGCGATGAATGGTTTCTATAAAAATAACGAAATTCGAAATAACATGATATTTAAAACATGAATATTCATAAGTGTCATCAATAAATAAACATCGTCATATCAATTAGTACAATTCAATGTGCAGAAAAATAACTTGCATAAACCTTCAGATACCCACTCATAAATCACCATCACTTTGGATTTCTAGCGTACCATTTGTCAACTTGCCAATTTCCAATTCACATAATAATCCTATGTCATTGCCCGGGCGCGTTTCTGATCGAAGATAAGGTCAGTGCTGAAATGTATGAATCGTAACCGAAATTTTAAGGACGTCATTTCGAGATTTTCATAGCTAGAGGTCTGGAGAAAAGTATGAAGCGTGGGGTATACTTGTCAACATAAACCACTCCGGAATCAACCGTATGTAAGTGGGCGAGCCCCTGAAATGATTTTTCTTGTCTTGCATGTCGTATACGATCAGCCTATGCCCGCCATGCTACACTTTTAACTCGGCCCGTACGTGTCCCGGACACGGAAACCGTATGCTACGCAGCACGGCTTGTTGAAGCATGCAAATCAGTGCGCACTCGACTGCCCGTACACGATTTGCTTGCATTAAGGCTTTTCCATATGTACCTTTTTTGGATGCGTTGCGTACACGATGCGTCCATGCATTTCATTTTTCACGAACACAAAAATCGACTCCGTTAACATAATACACGTTTGCGTTGCGTTCGAATGTCAAAATCGCCCTGGGAGGGATTTTGACGGATACGCAACGCTTGGCGCAAGTGTTGACGCACGTATGGAAAGGCGCCTTTCGTATACTCGGATCGTAGATGCGATGTGCCAAGTGTACGTTTATAGCAGGTGCGTGGGTGTAACGAATCGTGCTTGTCTGCAGACGCGCACTGGGTAAGATTAGGATTCGGCTGGCCTGACATTTAAGGAAGGGACTTACTTGTTTTAAACTGATTATATTCATAACAGAAAGGGTTGTATTTTTGTCGGGGGGTAAAAATAGAAGTTATCCTCCTAGAAGTTTGAAAAACGTCCTCTTGTAAACAACATAAAGAAAACTCGTACGTCTTACCGTATCCGGTAAACTTGTCGTCTTGTGTCATCCTAGTTTTGCTGTCAATCGCAACTGTTCACAAAGGAGAGTACATAAAACATCCGTGAGTGCATTTACAACCGAAGGAATGCAGAGAAATAAGGACAATTATGCCAGCAGCTGAAATGTGAAGAATACACCCAACAGCCGTCAATAATACTCCGGAAATTCACAAAGGTTTTGATATCCGAAACTGTGGAGCTTTCGATTTTTAAACTTCAAAGGGTGAAGGAAATGGGTATATCTAAATAAGAAAGGCAGGAAATGTAACCAAAAGCTGAACTTTTGACCGAGCAGATCCGACAGAACTGGCCTGGATGCGGGGCTGATATAGGAGTAACCTTAAACTCTTCAACTGGGGTGATGGTTACTAGGTAGGAAGGCATCCTGTGACGACAATAGCATAAATGATTGGTTTGTATGTAGTGATTAACATCAGAGTCAAACAAAAAAGTCAGGTCATCGGTTGTCAAGTGACGGAGCAACCGCAGTTCCTGCCGTATGCCTTTCGATGGAGTTTGCCAGGGCTGCCCCGGAAACCCAGCACCCAGACTTGACAGGTTTCGGCCCGCGAGGGGCGCAGGGGAGCTTCGAGTTCACAGGGCCATGTGTTCGGGCTCGGCTTGTACATGACGGGTTGACGACCCATCTTCTCGCTAGACTGTTAGTGTTAGTAGGACTTTAGAGAGACCCCTGATCATCCCTGGGGCATGGTGGATAATCCAATGTGCCATGTTATGTCTCAAGGTGTTCCAGAGTTTGTAAACACGCAGCTGGTTGGTGTCAAATCGAGAGCTGAATAAACAGGACTCGACCACATTCTCCTTAGTTTGAAAAATGTTCTTGAGAACAGGGTCTTTAAGGGCGAGGATATTCTTGAAGAGTAGAACACACAGGTAGAAACACCTGTGGATTGGATGTGGCTCAGGCTGTTTTTTTTGGATTTTCGTCTCTTGCTCAGGTTTGGTTTAAATTGCTGTGTAACTGTGTAAGAACAGAAATTACTTCACGAAAAGCAACTCCCTCTGCTTGGGGCTCAAACGGTTTGCACCAAATGAATTTCCTAAACGCTTTTACTTCTCCTTACAAGGTTGTCCATCAGCAGCCAGAGTATTATTATGTCAGCAGCTCCACCTCCCAAGTTAGTCTGAACTTAAAAGGTCTCATGTCTGCAGGGGCTTTAACATTTTGATTCTTACTTCCCTTGCTCGACTGAAAATAGAGCGAGGCTTGGAACAACCAGACAAGTCTACCACCTGTTTCGGGCGCTCCACTTTACAGACAAAGTGATCACCTTGGCACGCGGGAACCGGTTGTTCCCATCCCACGGTCCTTCCTGTCCCGTCTCGGACCATGACGCAGCGGGCCGACGCCGCAGACGCGTTGCGCAGCTGGTAGCCTTGCCCACACACGAAGTGGATGACGTCACCATATGAATACGCATTTCCAAGGACACGCCCATTAGCGAGCTGGGTGGGCGGGTCACACCGACCTAGTTTTACTGTAAAACAAGCGAGAAAAAAATTCATGTTATGGAGGTAATGGTACTTATCTGTTGTCGAGTAATATCCTCTAGGCAAGTTGGCAGAAAGCATCTTGAATTTTAAATAAACAGGGTACTTTAGCAAGGCAGATGAGCAAAGCCTCCAGCCAAGCAAAGAACAAGAAAAACAGGCTCACGGCACTAAAGGGTAGAGAGAGACCAAGTCATGAAACAAAACCCAACAGTATATGTGACACTTCGGAGCATGCAAGGGAACTTTAATCTAGTATCTGTCCTGTGTAAAGAATCATCTTGAATCAATTCACGAAAAGTATGGACTCATTCTGGTTTCAAACCAAGAGAGAGTGTGCCCATCAAATAAATTTGGGTTTTTTTGTACTCTTCCAAGCAAAAGAAGTAAAACAGAGTGCAACTCACCATCAAACACTGATATCGTGTCTAATGCAGTCACGGATCGAAGCTGAGATCTCGATCCACCGCACACTTCCTCTTCGTTGCCAGCGCATCGCATTTGACACTGCCGGTCAGACAGCTTATCGCCCGGCAGGACGGCACCGTAGAACCGCCCGCAGTAACACTCTTTACCGTTCTTAAGACCGGCCAGCAGCGAGCCACTGTTCCGGCAGTGTTCCCGACACGCCGACACATTCATGCTGGGCAAGGCGACGAAGCCGTCCCGTAGGCGAGAGTTGAAAGAGCCGCTTGGGTCGGAGTAGCACCCTAGGTATCCTGGTGCTGTTCAGGAGCATTCGCACAATTGAAAGAGAAAGAATCAAGTTAATTTTACTCTCTGGTACAGTTGCTCTCTCAGAGGGGATCTCCGAGTAATAAAGCACCCTGAGCAGTGTCTTACACCTGCATACAGATAAGAGTGTTAGAACTCAAACACGTCTTATCTAGGAGTGAGTGCGAGTACGCATGCAGGGCTCATCGCGCTGAAGTAGGAGCGATAACGCACATGTATGTTCTGAGTACGAGCAGTAATATCCGTGTACGGGCACGTTCATATCATAAAAGTCTACACAAACACACACCACAAGTGTGTATTTGCCTGCAACTGAGGACCCCCTATCTTTTGTTTGTACCTTAACTTTTTTAGAAGACCACCCATACGTTTTGCACACAGTTGTCAATCGGGGACCCTTTGTCAAGGGTCCCCGATTAAATGCAGAAACAAACTCCTGTAAACACGGCCGTGGCCCACTTCAACGATTAAAACCACACGTGTACAAGCTCTTGATTTTTATGCCGTGTAAGTTGTATGAGTAAGCTCATGACGAACATACAGGAGCTTAACAGGTTGAAATCGCTCCACATGTCCCTTCCAATGTAGTTACATCAACTGCTGTGACATCAACATTTTTAATTAAACTGTGCGTACGTTTATGTCAGGTGTCTTCGTGAGTTTATGTCGGGTGAAGCGGAATTGTGCCACATTATCCTACTTGCTTTCTCACTAAATGAAATCTGACGCTTTCTATTTATCTAGCACCGAGCTTTTTTTGAACAGAAATGAAACCTTTGCTAGCAGAAAAACAAGACAACGTGGCACACGTAAGGGGAGTTCAATGACCTGTCGACCGTTAAACGTCCAGTGAGATCCTTTTTGCAGGACAGAGATCCCGGAAAACCTTACTTAAAAAGCAACGATTGCTCATTTTCGTACTTGAACTACTTTTCCCCGAAAGAGTAACCATATTTTGGTGATTAAATGATTCAATTGCCCAAGAACCTTTTAAGCTTTTCTCACATCGTGTATCAGCAGTTTTAAAACGGAAGTTATTAATCACCACGGTAATAGACGTGGACACCGGTAGTCATTAACTGTATGAAAATTTGGCACAAATGTCTGGATTTGTATCTGTGTAGTTAATGTGAATATTCTCGACTTGGGTTCCAATTGCAATCCCCTGTTCATTTCTGGAATAGTGAAAGTGGGGAAGATTGAGGGCTCAGGATCAGCAAGGCCACAACACCTAGCCAGCAATGCACTGACTCGAAAAACGGCAATTTGACGTCTCAAAAAACGGAGCTCGTAATGAGGCGAAACCGGGCCGATAATGTGACGATACACAGCCGGCAATTGACGAAACACACCCGGAAAATGACGAAACAGAGCCGGCAATTGACGAAACACAGCCGGCAATTGACGAAACACAGCCGGTAATTTGACGACTGTTAACCGGCAATGCGACAAATCTTAATCGGCAATGTAAGGACACTAGACCGGCAGTACGTGATGACACGGGACCGGCAATGTGACGACGCTAAACCGACAATTTGACGACACTGAAACGACAATTTGACGACACTAAGGCAGCACTTTGACGACACTGACCCTATGCAATGTAACGACACTTGGTGATGCAGCATTCTCACGATACTCAACAAAACATGTCTTACGACGCCAAATAGGCAGCTTGGTGCGACAAAACAAGCAATATGACCACACATGGCCGAAAATGCCACAAAGTAACCCAAAAGGTACATTTTGTCAGACGCAGGGGCAATGATGCGAGCCATTAGACCGCTTTCTTTGCAATACCCAGTGTCAATGAAACTCCATTGTTTTGTATCTTATATAATGATAATAAAATCACTTTCTTTCAGCGTTATGAATCATACTCGCTCTGGCTCTGTTCCTCAATTCGCGTCACTTAAACATGACTCATTCATCCGTGCGTTTGATGTACTCTGCTCAACCACGTGAGAAAACGCCATGGTTGCCACTCATACACTAGCCCTCAGACCTCCGGTGTCTAAAAAGACTTACTGAATGTTGCAATATACATGTAGTGCGAAAGATCATTTGTTGGGCAACATTTCTCAACAGGAGGAAAAAATCTTGGGTCGACACTTAGTTTTATTATTCAGATAACTCTCGAAGTTTTTGTCTAAATTTAAAACTCTGTCATGATATTTTAAGAACATCTAAAAGACTAGCAGCTGTCTCAGAAAGTCTTTCAAGGGAGCCTGATTACAAGTTAACATCAATACATACAATTTCAAACTCACCTTGGCAGACGACCCCAACAGTATCAAGGCAACGTTGTTTTGGAGTGAACTTACAATCCTGCAAACGTTTTTCATCTGGTAAAACAAATGAGCAATAACGACAAATGATGAGACTTTTTCAATAAGAGAGGTAGTTGGTCGCGATTAATCATGCCCTTTTCCAGCCAGATCTCTGAATAAGCCCGTACTTATAGAAGAGTGCAAACCTCTTTCATGTCTGCTTCGTTAAGTTCAGCTTTGTCGGGCAAATATTAATTCAATAGAGCGCCAAAATATTTTCAAAAGCCACAAAATTGTGCTCTTCCAAGTGTTTGAAAACGTAACCAGTACTTCTTATACGTGAAGACGAATCTCGCCTCTGTTAAACATGCACAGCATCGCCTTTATTCCACTTATCGGCTCCCTGGGCAGCTAATCATGCCTGGACCAATGGCCTCAGCCGAGAGGAAATGAGTAATATGAACCTTTATGAAAGCTGTTCAAAGATTGGCTGGTTTGCTTCCAAACGATTTCACGTCTAGGACCCTACGGCTTAGAGCCAAAAGGTAATAGGTATTTCAGATGAGAAAATCATCTTAATTGCCCTCTTTATAAAACAAAGTGCTGAGTTCACAAGAACTAGTGTAGTTCTCAAGTCGTGAAATTTCCCTCTTTTGTCCCAATTTGTTATTTGGTTAAGTAGTTTATTATGCTAAAGTGTTCTAACCTCATTCCACCGAGATTTCCAATTGCGTACCATATCGCGGTCCACCAACAGGCATCCATCACAGATGCACTTTCATTTTTTAAGCAGTGTGACTGACTAACGGAACGACTCATTGATTTATAAACCATTTAATCGATCTTGAAGTGGTAAAACAGGTACACTTTCTCCTCAATTTTTAAAAACTAGGTTCAGCTATTCCCAGCTCGTATTGGTCACAGGAAACAATATTGTTTTAATAAGCTTCCGCTGAATAATCCGTGCAAGGACACTAGGATCCCCTTTCCCCGCCCACAAATTGGGATCCAAATGGTCTTACCACCTGTGCACTCCCAATCACGGGCCAAAGGAACCCCGGCCCCACCCCTGTAATGGTTGTTATTGCGAGCCAAGGCGGCCCCTGGAAATCCCAGCTGTCGGCAGACCACAATGGCGTCGTCGATACTCCAGCTAGCATCACAGGTCGAGTACCAGCCGCGGAAGCCCAAGTAGAACTCCACACGACCCGCGTTGGGCGCGGGTCCGTCAGCCAGACGGAGATCTGCGGTAAACCAGTGAAGACCTGAAGGCTTAATCATCGCGGTATATGATGATTACCAGCCACTGAGGAACGCGCCACGTGACTACATCTAATTTTGCTTTTATCTTTCGTGAGCATTAGTCAAACGTCATCTTATTACTAACAAAGTCCTTTTGATTGGTAGACCAGGACATAGGTCTCGCTGAATGTAACTTTGCAATAGACACTGGGCGAGCCGGGGTGCCGCCAGGCGAAGCCCCGAGGTACAACGAGAGTGAAGGCCGGCCAGGGCCCGGCCGCGCGGCGGCTGGGACCATTTTACTTAAAGCTAATACATGATCTGAAAGTTCTCTTTACGGTTTTGTATTTTTAGAAATTGAGAAACTATGGATTAAGTGCAGTAACTTCGTTTCTGATATGCTTGGCGTATTAACCTTTCTATTTTGGATGCCTTTTTTAAGTTGCCACTTCCTAGAAAGTTTCTTCACCATTTAGCGAATTTCCTATATAAGTGTCATGAGCAAAATGTCATCACGAGTCAAGCCGTAAAGGTCACGTGAATATTTATATCATGAAACATGATCCGTCTCGAAGCAAACAAAAGCAAACAAGCAAGTACCCAGTTCCACGTTCCATTCCCTGTTAAAAAGAGAACCTTTAACTAAAAAAGCTGTTCACAAAGTTTCCCACATTAACCTTTTAGTGAATTGATTACTTCAACAAAATGAGTCTCACGCAAGAATTTGGTCCAGAATCGTGCCTCATGACGTTATTTGGAAAATTGAGCACACTATTAAAGTCCTAAATTATCTTAAAAGTCCCCTCTCCTTACTTTGGATCTAATTAATCGACATGATAACTGATTGCGCAAAATATTGAAAATTGCCCGGTCCCTAGCAATGCAACTTGTCTCAGTTGAAGATAAAAAAAGATTGGGTGTCAATCCGAGAATCTCCGGTGGAAACTGTGCGTCATATTCACGGCACATGGCCAAGGCAAAGGCAGGCATGCAAGACTTGGCAAGACGCAGAAACTCTCAACTCATAGGAAGGTACCCAGCTATGGGTCGCTACTCACAAATAGAGTACCAAACTATCCCAAAAGAAACGATTCTTAAAGTTGCTGGAATAGATGGGTCTAATAAAAATATGGATCCCGTACTATATCGCGAGGGATTTGCTTTTCGATCTTCTGATCTTTAACAGCAATGTCACACAGGCATAAACTTAAGACATTGTTTGAGAATGGGGTAATAAGTTTGAATCATATGAAAGATATTTTTCAAGGTTGTAATTGCGTCTTCGAAGACATAACCACGATCTAAACCGTTTGCATGTCTTCAAGAGAAATACACTGAGGCGAAGTACTAACGTCCCATCTGCGAGAATGCAAAGGAGTCTTTTGCTTTTGAAATCTTTCACAATTGATAAACTTGGCACTGACTTAGACCCTCAGTTGAATCGCCCCCGCCGTTTATTGAGGGACGGGCTTGTGTCATGCCGCCTAACAAGATTGCTCGCCATGGCTACCGGGTCAGACATTGACGTATGTGGATGGGTGTTAATCGAATAGGTCAGGCCAGGGGCGTGGTCCCTCTTTATTGCCTATGGGCGAGGTGTAATGTCGAAATGTCGTTTTTCTGTGCAGACTTAGTGGCCATTCTTTGAATGGCTCTTGTGATTTTCATAGTTCCCTGTTTTAGTAGTTGAGGAGTAAGTTGTTGCAAGACCAATCCTGTCGCCTAACGATTTCCCCAGTCCCTCGGGCCTTGTCGCTGAGGCAACTCTTCATTTCTGTACAGGTGATGCGACAATCATGTTTTGAGAAAGTGAGTTTCCCGCTTAAACATCCCGATACAAAAACTGAAATCAATCCATTCTTCCTAATCAGATCTAATACCTACAGACAGTTCGACATCTCAGTACAAACGATAGATACCAGAAACTTACACTAAGCCACTTCTGTGGTCAACAAGATCCTTTGTGTAGGAATTAATGACCTTTTTGTTTGATTTTAAAAGCAGTTTTAAATAGTTTATAAATAATAAAGAATGATGCTTACCTCCAATCATCTGCGTTCTAGCAATCAAAAATTGTCTTGCACTAACAATCACTAGCGTCCACGAAATGACCGACCACCATACATCCATTCTGAAGCCACCGCACTTTCAATGAAGAAACCCTCAGCCTCTTCGGGCTTGAAAACTGGCTTCTCCAGCGGTCGACGCGACAAAAACAAAACCTCAAGAGGTGGAAAATCCACAACGTAGACGCATACCGTAGTTTCCCAAAGCCACCAGCGTAAAATTTCCACTCATGAAAAGAAATCTCTAACGATTAGGGCGTTGGGCTTTCCTCGATTGAAAAAACACCTGTCTTTTAAGTGGGCCAAGAGTTCATTCCAGCCTTGTGAAGCTAAGCAGATTTAGAGAGCACATCCTATCTGACTGTATCCTACATTGGTCCAGCTATGACTACCACCATGATTAGAGGCTAAATATAATTTGCATGGTAGGCTGCAGCGTCCTACAACATCCGCCTGGCCAATTGTGTTTTATTCAGCAGTTCCGGTACAGTTTGAGTAACTCATTTACGCAACAGATTACCCTAAGGTTGGGCTCAGACACCCCGGACCGAGATCCACAGAGCAGGTTACCACTGTAGTCTCGAAACAAGTCTGTTTTTCAAGATGCAAGCAAGCCCCTGTGGCGTCACACAGTGCAGTACAGCCTGCCTCGGCAGAACGCAGAGTGGAAATGCGTCCAAGTCGGCGTGTCTCCTGTTCCAGGTCTGAAATGTTATAATATCCGCGAGCTAGCCTCCTGATGACATCACACATTGAAGAGATCCGTGTATTACGGCAGACTGTGACTCTAGTCAGCCACATTAAGAGATATCTCTGTTTCTTCAATCTCGGAACTCGTCAGCAAAATGACTGCATTACAGATATCAAGTCTTTACGTTATTGAAGCATGACCATAACCTGTACGTGCAAAGCTGGGCTCTTGGCCGAGTCATGGAACGCCTTAATCATGACACCGTGCTACAGTGCGGTGGGTCCAGAAATGTCAGAATACCATTGAAATGTGTCAAAAGCATATTAATATCACATCAAATAACGTTTAGTACAACGACTTGTATACAGATTGGAGGGGACAAACAGGATTGATGGATCTTCTCCAGCTCGGTCGGAGTTAAATGTGAAGAGGGGATGGAATAGGCTGTGCATCTCTGTCAAAATGTAAGGAAACCGGTGGGGGAACGCTTGAGAAGAGGGGTTACAGAAAACTTTTCTAGGGAGGGATTTCCATTCAGAAAAGGTCAAGGGTCACGGTGTGGTTCCTTTTCCTCCCCTGGACAAATATGCCGATCATTGCTGAAGGGTAGAGGGTAGGTAAAAACTTGGCATTCCATGAAAACAAAATCTCAGAACTGCCCACTGAATGAATGTGCTGTGCTAGAAACTGCCTAAGTTATCAATTTGTCGTCAGGTGCAATCGTTTTACATGTATTAGCAGAGATTAGTATAGAGATCAGTATGAAACCACAATGAAACGAACCATTAATTCCCAAAAACATAAAGCACCAGTAATTCTGTCTTAAGTTAATGTTGCTATAAACCTTATACGGAAGTATTTAATAGGTAGCTTGGAACCGACATCAATTTTACTTTTTTTTAGTTTTTGATTCAAGTTTCCCCTTAGGCACGACTAAAGAGACATTATGGCATTTCCGATTGGAAATATCAGGCGTCAGTGTCGAGCGGGCAAAACGTACGGGTCATTAAGCTGGTGAAAGGTCACTTCAACAGCTCGGTAACTTAACCTATTGGCCTTGAAATAAGGCAATGAGGTTTGTGTCAGCGCCCTCTGTTGATACAAAGCACTAAGGCCAGTATAGTTCATGATTGAAAGATGCACCAATAATATTTAAAAATGCTGACCAATAAGACAATAGCAATATCAATGGCACTAATACCACTCAAGTTTCTAACAATTTTATTCCCAACAACACCCGTGCTGTCAACATTCCAAAGTCGAGCATTTTCACTCGTTTTGTATTCATTACAAAATACCGAAAACTTTCGGTGAAGACGGTTGGCGATATGGTATGTATCTGTGCTTTCTAGTTAAATACTTTAAATAATATAAAGAATACTTTCTAGAAAGATTCTAACGGAAATTAGGATTTCTCAAACTTCACTTCACAAGGGCTGCATACCTTGTAGGAGCAGGTGAAACAGTTAAAACAAAAACGAAACACAAGTTCTATAAATCTGTACCACTTAAAAGTGATTAATAGTCCAACAAACTGTCTTCATGGGTTGAGTGTTCTAAAAATGCCATGCCTATAATTAAATGAAGGAAAGACATGGTATCTAAAAGTTTTTAATGATTAGGATTTGTAGAATTTCTTATTTTGCTTTTTACACGATTTAAATAAGATGTACGTCATTTAAAAAATGCGGTTTCAAAGTAGACGGTAGTGAAGGTGATGTTAAAAATCTTTATGGTGATGGTGTCAACAGATGTGGGGATGGTGTCAACAGATGAGGTGACAGTACAGGTTATAATGGTGATGGTGGTGGAGGTGGTGCTTGACTGAGGCAGTGGTGATGGTGGGTGGTGTACTGAATGTGGTGATAACATCACTACTAACGGCAAAACTTACGATTATGACGACAAACTTTTCCATGACAATGACGACGATCAAGATGACACCAACAATCCTAGAGATAAACATAGATTTCCCAACCATGACGCTAGAGTAGAAATCAAGCATGGTGAGAGGGGTAGCTAAGGTGACTACCTCCTCGGTTAAGCTCCACTTTTGCGTAACCAAGAGCGTCACTCTTCTCTTCGCTGGGAACAACAAATAATTCCGCCTGGCCAAAGGAGTGGGACTCCAGCGCCTCATCGTCGCCAGACTCACTCTGAGCTCCATTAATAGCACCCTGATAGACATGTTTCTCTAGTTCGATCTCTTCCACCAAGGCTTGCTGCAACGACCTACCGCGGGACATCTCTGGCCGGAAGAGCGCCCTGGCGTAGGCGGGGAATTGCGGGACCTGGTAGGCGCTGCTGGACGACTCGTGCCTGACAGACGCCCGCGGAAGGATAGTGCTATAGTCGGGCTCAGCGTAGTCTCCGCCTAAGCCGTGGTAGTCGTTGTCGACGGTTGGGGGTCCGCTCCGCACGTCGAAGAAACTGCTCCGTGGCCAGGCGGAGACCACTAAGTCACCGATGACGTCCGGAGGGACGGTCTCCGTCTCCAGGTTGGCTGGTTTGTTGGCAAGTGCTACAGATGCCTTGTAACGCTCCAAGTGCCTGGAACGGTAGAATAAAATCATAAGAGGCACATTCAACCTAAAAAAAGACAAAACCATATTTTATAATCTCCTAAATTCTGTCTTTCTTTTCCCCTCAACTGAAGACAAATTGTTAAACAGCTGCAAAAGAAAAAATCTTCTGTATGGATGATAGCTTTCAGAAAGCAGAAATTTTTATTCTTACTTTTTGTCTTTTCGGCAGGAACAGCACCAGCAAATGGTTATCAGCAGGAAAATCAACAGGATCAGACCCAGAATGGAGCTAACGGTGACTAGAAATAAGGAAAAGAAACAACAACGTTGGACACTTTGAATCAACGAATGCCTACAGTATTCAACAAATTTCTGTTTTAATCCGGTTTCAACATGTTCAAACTTGTTATCTTGTCATATTCCAGCTTGAAAACAACAATTTAGGAATGAAATTAAGTGGAATTACCATGGATACGTACTTATTATAAGCAGTTCGGTGGATCCCAATGTGGCTTCGTCATCTGGGCTACCTAATGTCAGAGAGATTTACGACCATCAGTTTTTGAGAAACAGTGCAGTCCTTGCTCTATTTTTACATCCCAGCACAAAACACACAAATCGAATTAAAGCAAGAAAAATACGGGCTCTATCTTTTGCCGAGTCAAACGCACAAAGAGGTTGAAGTTGGTATAATGTTGGGTGTTTTTTTTTACCCCCGAATTGCCTCGTAGAGGGACGATCTAGCTTGTTATCAATTGCTGTCAAAACCAACTTAAAGCATCAGAAAACCTTTTGCATTGATTAATAACACCTTATCAAAAGCAACACTTAGTTTTACCTGCATCTGTCGAAACGATGGTTATGGCATCCTCTGATGTCGTCAGGCTCTCACTCATGGTCCTTGAAATGGACGGCAACGTGGTGGCCACTTCTGTCACGTGATGTGTTGACAAAGGTTTAACCCGAGTCGTGGCTTGTGGTGGAGCTGTAGTGGAATGTGGAGCGGTCGACTCCACGGGTGTTAAATGTGCTGATGGCGTAGTTGCATACGATGTGGATATAGGTTTTCCAGTTGATAATGTCGGTACTGTGGCAACCCCTTGTGTCGTTGGATTTGATGTTTCTGGAGTTGTTCCACCAGAGTGGTCTGTTATCGAGGTAGACACTCCAGTATCGGGTCTGGAGGTCAGTTGTAGAGTAGTTAGCTCTACTGATGTCGCTGATGAGTAATTTGTAGGCTGTGTGGTCGTGGAAGCAGCTTTACTTGTGGAAACAACAGCAGTAACTTCGCTTGATGTCGTCAGATATTCGGGGCTGGTCACTCGCACTTCTAAATACGGAGACAAATTCTCCAGGGTTACAGATGTGCATCAACTACACGGAAACTGCCCATCCCAATTCTACCAGAGCTTTGACGATCCTTTAGAACTAAATCTAATCTGAAAAAAATCTTATTTAAACCAAGTTCATAACATAATCTCTTCTGATCGACAGAGAGACGTCTTACGCCCTTAACCCATTTCTAGGTTTAGACTTAGCAGACAACTTTGTAGGTTTCTCATCAAGCCTCGCTCCGTCTCTGGCTATTCATTTTTGATTCTACAATCAATTTCAAACGTTTACTGCAATGAAAATATAACTGTTGACGTACATGAGACGGTTTGATGTCTCGGTGCAAGAACTTTGTGCCTTATTCTTTCATCGCAGAAGCTAATCTCATAGCCAGAAGCCCAAACTAAGACGATTCCAAGGTTTAAAAGACACCGTAAGCCTTACCGACGCACGTGGAGTTAGGCGAAGTCCACAATCCGTTGCTCATGCATACAATTAGTGCTTCGCCGTCAATTTCGTATCCCTCCGCGCAGGACAAAATGGCCAAGCCTCGGTACTCGGCCGACAACACAGTGACGTTACCATTTGCTGTTGGCGTCGGTTCTTCACAAGTAATAACTGTTCGGATAAATAGAACATCTAGATCAGGAGTTCAGGACTCTTAAAGGAAGTTATAATTTTTATTGCCTGTCCAAACAGAAAACTGAAGACGTACTATGCACAGTGGAACACGTTCAGTAAGAGAGCGTGCTAAGGTTCGTTGTACACTGTATTACAAATAATGATGGATTTTTTTAAAGCCCAAATCAAACTTTTTCCAAATCTAAAAATTAGTCAAATTTGCTATTCTTAGATCATAAAGAAACCTCAGATTTTTGTCTTTACAAGTAATGAGATATGTGAGATATTATATCAAGTTCATTGTGCCATGTTTGTGTCTTACTGTTGCAGGTGGTTGGTAGGCCACTCCAAGTACCGTTGGCCAGACATTCTCTGGACTCAGACCCAGTGAGTTTGTACCCTTCCTCGCACATGAATTGAATGATATCGCTGGTATTAAAAGTGCCGTACTCAAGCTCAGACCGTGTGCCGTGAAGAGGCACGCCTGGGTCTCCACAGGTGGTGATATTCCTTGCATCTGCCAAAAGTTTTCAAATGTGAGATTTTTGGTTGAGAAATAGATGGCACTGAGTCTTGACAAGAACCTGACCACAAACAAGAACCTGACCACAAACAAGAACCTGACCACAAGCAAGAACCTGATCACAAACAAGAACCTGACCACAAACGAGAACCTGACCACAAACAAGAACCTGACCACATACAAGAACCTGACCACAAACGAGAAACTGACCACAAACGAGAACCTGACCACATACGAGAACCTGACCACAAACGAGAACCTGACCACAAACAAGAACCTGACCACAAGCAAGAACCTGATCACAAACAAGAACCTGACCACAAACAAGAACCTGATCACAAACAAGAACCTGATCACAAACGAGAACCTGACCACAAACGAGAACCTGACCACAAACAAGAACCTGATCACAAACAAGAACCTGATCACAAACAAGAACCTGATCACAAACGAGAACCTGACCACAAACGAGAACCTGACCACAAACGAGAACCTGACCACAAGCAAGAACCTGACCACAAACAAGAACCTGACCACAAACAAGAACATGATCACAAACAAGAACCTGACCACAAAAAAGAACCTGATCACAAACAAGAACCTGATCACAAACAAGAACCTGGCCACAAACAAGAACCTGACCACATACAAGAACCTGAACACAAACAAGAACCTAACCACAAACAAGAACCTGACCACAAAGAACCTGAACACAAACAAGAACCTGACCACAAACAAGAACCTGACCACAAACAAGAACCTGATCACAAACAATAAGCGCTCCAGTTCTGCAAGTAATCCGTGACTCTTTCACCCGATAAACTACCACAATGAACTGGCAATGTGACGGTGCTGAAGTATCCATTCGATGACGATGATCCAGCACTATGACGATAGTAGATGACAGTGTGATGGAAATTTAACCGGTAAAAACGACAATAAACCGGCAATGTAACAAAACTGAAACAGTTACATCACTGAAACAGTAAGAAGAACTAAAACAGGACATATGACGACATCAAAAAGGCGATGTGACGTCACAGAATAGCACCGTACATTTATAGCACGTCAACAGAGCACGCATTGTCATGGATATTAGAAAATGCAAAAAATGAACAGTGAAATTCCCTACCTGAACGACAGATGTAATATCTCTGCTGATTCTCGCAAGATAGACATTGCCAATTGTCCATCTGTTGTACATTGAAATTCATCTCAATGCATTTGACATCCTGTCCAGATGGAAACGAAGGATCACAGCCAGGCTGGTCATCCTTCCAAAAGGTGTCCTTTACCAATTCACCTGAAAAATACGAAAAAAAAACATGCAGCATTGTCTTTAGAAAAAACCAGGAACAGCTTGAAACAAACTTCAAGAAATGTGGGTGACACATCAGGTGATTTTTGGAAAACATTTTGGAAATTTTGGCAATATCTGGTACTCAGTAGTAATTTCTGTCTACCCATAATTCTCACTCACCGTCTGTCCATCTCCATACACGAGATGTACTGACAGTCCCACCTATCCACCAATGTGTGTTGGTACCTCCGTAGGAACTCATCAAGGCGTTTCTAAGAAAATCCTGCAGGCCTTGATCTGTAACTTCCACCAACCATCTATTATTGCTTTTGCAATAATCTCTAGCGCCGTACCAGGTGCGAGAGACCTGGCTGAATTCAATGCAATACTTGTCGTAAGCCCCAAAATTAGGAAGACTGGGACATGGCAGGTCTGTTAGGAAAATAATAATTACGGTTCTTCATCAGTTAACTGAACTGAATCACGGAGACTTCCACTTGGACAGTGGTTGGGTTGAGGTTTAAGGTGTGAAACCGACTCTCCATAGGCGCACTGGACTCAATTGATCATCTATTCTAGGTAAATTGCGGTACAGCCCCACCTTTTGTCCATATAGTGTGGAATTCGGAGAAGGAAAAATGACCTTTACTTTGTCTGAAGCTTCACCAAACCCACTGAGTCCGCTTTATAAATATGCGCCTTACTGAGGGCCCTCTTTTACATAGACTCTAATTACGAAATAGAAACCTCTCCTCAAGCATTTGTTAAACGATACCAAATATAGTCGCGACATGTTCGGCGCACGGTGGATGTCAAGACGGTCTTTGACAGTCGTCAGGTGGAACGGCCCCATCAACCGAACCACTGCAAAGCACACGAATCAGTGGGAACCATGATCATTCTTTTGGAGTCCAGCTAGCCTTAAATTGACAACAAATCCAGGAAGGATTCCAAAACATTTTACTAATATTTAAACATTTCAAATGTACTGTCATCAGTATTTCATTCTGCGCGAAGAAAGCGAGTCCACTAGCCGACGCGAAAGCCTTACCAAACTGACATATTGAGTACATCATTCTGGGATTCACACTTGATCCACAGTTGATATCATTCCATTGGAGGTCACTGCGATCAGGCAGGGCACTCAAATAAAGACAGCCCTCATTATCGACAATGTTCTGTTCCCCGTCTGCCAGAGTGAAATACTCGATCGGCATCTGACCTGCAGGTATACGGTGTATTGCAACAAAACCAAGTTATGATTTCGGCGGACATAAAAAAATGCTGACGTTATAAAAGAAAAAAAAAAGCTCAAACACTGACATCGAAACCACCCTGCCAGCCAACGTGCAACACCACTGCCAGATTTTAACTGAACTTTTTCCATTTACTTACTGCTTTCCCAGATCCAATTAGTGGCTTCTTTTCCGCCAATCCAGTGTTCCCTCGAATCAATTTGAGAAGACAGAAACGTTTGCTCCTCGCTGTTCTCAACCTTAGCCAACGACCAACCGTTCGCCTTGCAGCTCGATTGGGCTTCGCTCCATGACACACCGTTCTCAACCGGGATGAAACAGCTTTGCGAATCGTACAAGAGACCAGTAGCAGAACAGGCTGGTTTTGTGACATTCAAACAAGAAGAAATCTACATGTACTTGTGAATTGTATACCTTAGTGGCGATTAATGGTCGTTCTCTTTAGTTATAAATATTATAATAAATAAACCTGTTTATTGCAACGACCTTTCCTTCACCTTTCTCTGTTCAGGAATACATCGATAGAGACTGGGATTTTTTTAGAGGCAAACACTAGAATAGATGAACTTTTACCGTAGAAAAATGAAACATTTCTGTTGCCTCTTAAAAACTGAATTACAGATTGATGTAAAAAAAATCCTTCAATGGCAACTCGCACAACATTTCTACTAGAAAACGCCCGCATGGGACGTATATTGCATACCCTTTGCTGTTCAAGAAAGAGCAAACAATATTTATACATGTATACCGAGGAGGCAGACAGAGAATAGTGAAAACAATGCCGGCACTAGTAGCTCCGATTGAGAATCAAAGAAAAGTGACCATTGGGGAGAATCAGTCTTAACACTCACGTAAACACCTGAAGTTCGTCTCTGACCATGTTCCGTCAGGCAGGCATCGCCGCGTGGGGTCTTCATCTCCACTGAATCCTTCAAGGCAGGTGTAGGTGATGGTGCCCCCCGTGATGTAACTATCGTGCGCAGGAGTGACAATGCTCCCTGCAGGCGAGTCGGGTGCCAGACATCGGATTGCTATGACATTAATGACAGACTAAGTTACTCAGAGAAACCACTGATTTCATCTCTTTGTGTTAATAAAAATTAACGAGTGAGTCTCCAACGGTTGGATTTCATGGCAGAGCTTTCCTGAATGGTTTAAAGATAAGACGTACAAACTGACGGTATGCCTTTAAACACTTCTTCAATTGTGATCACAGTTACTTCTCAGGGTGATATCAACCATTAACAGAGAGAAAATCTTAGAGTTATGCAGCTTGAAAACCGAAGAATAATGAAGGTTATTTGGGAGATGGCATCATGTGTATGAAGGGGAGTAATCGACCAATACCTGTGCAGTTTGGCATTGTCTCGCCCCAGCCCTGCCCCGTCTCGAGACACACAGCCACTGACGTCGGTCCTTGAAGCTCATAGCCTGGCAAGCACTCGCAAACGACGTACTCCAGTCCGTTGGTTTGGTTTGTGTGGCAGGCTACGTTACTGAGAGACTCAGTGGAGTTACACGGGATCGCTGCTGGAAAGAAAACAAGTTTTAAAAAAGAGGTTTTGAATGAAAAAAACAGAAGAGCTAGAACAACACAGACTTTAGGGAAAACATTCAAGCAACTGCCCGGGACGTTACGAAATTACAAGCAACTTCGAAAGCAGCGTTTAATCAAACTTTACCATAACAAAAGTAAAAACAATATGGAGGTTAAGGATTATGCATCAGAGTGGTAAAAAGCATTTCAACTTTGTCAAAAATATTACTCTTACCTTGACTGGCGGTAATCAGGACAAAGAACACAAACAAGGGAAGAACTTGGCGATTTCTATAGCTGTCCATGGTGGCCAAAGGAACTCATCAATTACATGTAAAGCTTAGACATCAATCGCACAGCTTGCGTACGGCCGGGTCGCGTCGATCGAATGCTCTATGAATTGAGTGGTAGGTTCCCCGTAGAACAAACGATCCAATGCGATTTTCACTTAAAAGAGATTCTGTACGCTTCTTCTTGTCGCTGCTGCGAACGATGTATACGTCAGAAAGGAAATAAAATCATTTTCCTGATAGATGAAAGCCGGTCAGCGTCATGGACAGCTTGTTACCATCAGTCCCCTGACCTGACCAATCTTATCACCTCCGACTAACGACAAACATTTTTTTCGATATCCCTATCATGCTTAGCTGTGGGTAAATGACCATGGTTGGTAAGAGTATGATAAGACCAACATACAAATTAAAATCAAGCGACGTCTGTCAGATCTTTGGACGGACCCTAGTTCGCCTCTTGGCAACTGATGTATTCCTAGCCTATAGAATCTCCACTATTCCGCTCCCAATTACAGGTTCATGATGTCTCAGGTGTTAACACTTTGGTGAGGGGTTTCGTAACTGATCTAAATTTGGCGTTACTCTCTCCACTAATAGAGAGATATGGATGCTTGCGATCGAATGACGTTGCCCTGATGCAACTCCCTATAGTACCCAGGCCTGCTGAAGACCAATCTCGAGACATCTCTGTCCCATGGTTGCGTAAATCTCAATCGTTATTGCTATATTTGAAGGGGAAGGATTCTTCTTCATCCAAATATTGATATGACTTGGTGATAGCGGAATAATTTATCTTATAGCGCGATTACAAATTACCCCACAGAATGTATCATTACGCGATAAGGAGCCTTATACAACAGTAAGACCGTGGGGTCATTCTCATTAAAGACTTTAAATAAATAGCACATTTTGGCTGACCCAAGAGGAGCAAACATCGGGCATCTTTCATCAGCTGACAATGTTCCGTGGCCTTGCAGTAGCTTTGAAGTAGTAGTTTGTATAAGTCGCACATGCGCACTCTGACAGGAAAAATGTGGTTCACTCACTGGCATGGATCGGGACCGGGAGACTGAATGTACTAATTGACGTTTAGCGCCCTCACTCGGCAGCGGAAACAGGTCAGGATTTTGAAGTCCTCTGCATGAGGTCACGTGAGAGTGGGCCGATAAAAGTTTCTTATAACAGGCAAACACAGAATTCAAAAAATTTTTTTATCGCTATCAGATTTAAGTATGAGGTGTGCTCCCAAAACAGAATGACAAAATTTTGTTCGAACAAATTACCAAACCATAATTATTTTTAAGACACAGGGTCAGGTACCACGTCCTACAGTGACTTACAATGTAATAAAATTACTGTCTCGATTTTTGAACGCAAAACAGGCATTCAGTGTTAAGAGGTTGTCTGGGTTTCCTTCACACTCTCTACGACAGCGCCCTCCATTGATCTCATTACTACGGGCAAACAATGCAGACCGATTCCTATTTTGGGAAGGATCATGGGAGCAAGAGTATTAAACTCTCATGCAACGACGTCGGTGAACACTCCATTCTCGATCCATTGAGCAGAATTGCTGGCTTTTGTCATGATTATACCGGCAATTTTTTTCCAGGAACCATGGGGAAGATCGATTGGCCATGACATTTCAGTACGTACACAGCGATCGATACTTAGACGAAAACCTATAGCATGAACAAAAGTTTCATTACCAGTTTAAAGAGAAAATAATTGTTATGATAAACGAAACTGAATAAATGCACAGAACATCCTTCATGTTCATTTACAAAATAGATTTATGGCTAAAATTGTTTTAATTCAAGAAATCCGTAGACCAGATCTAGTTATTACACAGCATTTTTAGCATATTGACACTTTCTTTCTTCTGAAACCGAAACCATGGCTCATTTCCTGCATAAATTTCGTCGATGATGTTAGTGATAATTTTTATCAGGCCAAAGCCAGACATAAATCATACTTAGCACACAGCAAGTCAAACTGTTTGCGTCCATAGATTGTATGATCATTTGTCATACCCAAGCAAACTTGTACAGGCCAATTAGTCTGGACGAGTATACATGGCGTCAATTTGAAATATTGCCTGCCGTATGGCTATTACCAAGGTACAGTCAGACGAAATTACTTGGAAAGTAGGACTAATTATGTGGTAACTATATACCACCTTTAGCGCAGAGTAATATACACGTGACAACCAAGGCCGCACGTACACACACGGTGAGTGGACTGAACCATCTGAATAGGGGCTACATCTTGTACCGACGTTGGCGGCGCACTACAGCATATTGACGCTCCATGACAACGGTCATAACCCTGCGAAGGCCGGGAGCGTCATTATTGACCATAGCAACGGCGACGCAGGCCAATAACAAGGGGTGCAACGCGGTGAGTACAGGGGAAGCAATCAATGGTGAGGGGAGACATTATCATTGTACGAGGCGTGGAACAAGGACCTTCGATGTATTACATCTTTTTCGATATCACTGCGCGCAATCAGGCTAATACCTGTGCACGATTTCCAGCTTCTACTGTTGGTTGATGCCCAACGCACGTTATGAGAGCTACAGTGTAGCTGGCACAGTCAGAGGAAGTCACTGTTTTTGCTTGATACAAAACTACACCAAATCTCCGGAATACCAGATAAACTGCGCGACGTTAGTGTGTATTATACCTCTCGAACTTTGGACTCTGCTTCGAAAAACAAGCTCTGTCTGCTTTTAACTTAGTTTTAGCACTTTGCAGTGCAGTGAAGTGTCGCGACAACATATTTACGCTAGAGACGTGCGTGGCTACGCAGAGCAGAAATCAGGGAGACGATGGGTTGTGGTGGGTCTAAGAATGCAGTAACACCCTCAGTCGGGTCTTCTCAGGCCTGGTCCGACCCGCCAGGGAGCAAGCCTGCCTCGGCTGGGTCCAGCAAGACCAAGCCTGGCCGGCCAAACTCCAAGCTCATCCGTGTAAAGTCCGGCAGCGGCGGAAGAAAGGAGACGGCGGTGACGGAACTGAAGCGAGACCGGGCTGTGTCTCGTGAGTCACTCCGGAGCGACACAGGGTCTGCCGGGGTGGTCCGAGGGGTGTCGTCAGCTACCAGCAAGGCGTCGGCACACACCTGCGATAGCGGTCTGGAGGCCGACTACGGTTACATCATCACAGAAGAATCTGACCCAACGCTCGTAGAGACCGTTGTGGACAGGCAACGGCCAAACACACCAGGTAACTTATTTGCACGTCTCTTCACACCAAAAGCTCATCGAAAAAAATTACCAAAGCACACCAAAACCCAAGGTCTGATAACAACTTGTATCGAAACATATTAACATGACCGAAAACCACAGTAACAGCTAGCTAGCTGTGCATATCATGTGCCTCTCACATTCTCCACTTTTCACGGAAATGCCCTTCACTAAGAAAAACTATTGACCTTTCAAAAAGAATCTGCGCTCACAAGAGACGGGGAACCAATCGTTTTGTACATGTAGTATTTTCTCCTTCAAGATAATTTTGTTTAAAATAATTTACGTTTAGGCTTAAAATATCCCGAGTCATAAACGAAATTTCCTTCATCTCGACGCAAGACCATAATTCAAACCAAACAACTATTGTAGATAACATTATTTTCTTTTATACGACGCTGTGAGGCTGCAAACAAATTCTAGCAGAGCCGACTTATTTAAGTATGCGAGCGTGGCGAAGATAAAAGACTGCTTTGACAACAAGCTTGTGACGTCGTTGTAGCTATTGTGTTTAGTCAATCAGATTACGTTACGAGCCACTGAGCAAGAGGTACCTGAAGGCTTTGAATATTCATCTCTTTTACTAACTGAATACCTGGGTGGCATAAAAGCAGCCATGCACTGTGACAAAATTGACCCAATTAAGGCCTAGTAAATCCATTCAACAGTAAACTGGGTTGCCTTTGGTATTAGCCGTGCGTATTCCAAGGCAAATGGCTTTCTTTCGTTCACACAGAAGCTCGAATTTTTAAGCAACAAAAAGATTAACAGCAAGTTAACAACAACTGCATCATGCCTGTTACTGTGATTTTCTTATTAAAAGAATATTTTGGGGTAAAAGCTTTTTATTTTGGACGTGATTTTTAGACTTAATTTAGGGCGTACTGTACTCCCTTCCATATCACAAAAATTTGCTCCAAACCAACTTCGTTTTCTCTAAGGCAAGACAGCAATAATTGTTCTCACAACCGTTTCTGTTTTGTTCCTCTCGAATGAACCACAGACTTGACCCTCCACGGTACTCAAATCTCCTGCCGTAAGCGTAGTGGCAAGGCTCGCACCGACCAAGACATCATCAAGGAACTCAAGACTCAAGGCCTACTATCCAAGCCTGTGGCTGGCCATAGCGGCATGGCCTTCGACGTCATGATCGCCCCAGACTTCGGCATGCTCAAGAAGCCGCCGGCACGCCTGGCCAAGCTCAAGAAGAAAAAGACCAAGAAGAGAACGCTGACCAAGGAGGAATTGGAGGCCAAGTTGAAAAAGGCCGAGGAGAGAAGAAGGGTAAAAATAATACAGTTGCTTTCCTAAATTTGCCATTGAAATAAGAACAACATCAACATCAGAATAACACCAACAGTTGATTTAAAAACAAAAAAAATCCACCAAGACAAGGCTGTAGAAGGCAACTTTGTTGGACAATTTCCGCAAGCTTTGACTAGTAACTTGAGTAACTCAGTCACATTTGTCATTAGTTGTAGAGGGCTTTTGCCGAATGAGAACAGTTCTCTTTCTTTAAACAGCTTATCAATAATACCAGAGCAACGTCTACATAAGAACGTATGATTGTGCTGAACATAAGGGCAACATCATTTTGCACTTCGTGCTGAAAAAAATGAACGCGAATGAACAATCTTCAATTACCGCTTTTTTCGACTAACTAGTCTTAACAGTCTTAATCGAACGGTTACTGATGGTTATTCCGTTTTTCTCATAATTTAACAGTTGAAGGAAGCTCAGAAAATCGAGAAACTCAACACAACAGCTAAGGAGAAACATGTCCACGAATCCCTGGATGCTTCAGAGGAGGCGCAGAAGAGAGAAGTAGCCATCAAGAACGCCAGTGACATGGAAAGGGTGGCGGAGAACAAGGAGGCCCGCCTACAAGCCATGAAGGAGAAACAAGAAAAGAGGAAAGCACACGCAGAGAAGGTGCGTCTAGCCAGGCTGGCCAGGCAAGCCGCGGGGGCACCGACGCAGGAGACAGATGCTACGGACGGCGTAGCCGAAGATGAAGCATCCGCCGTCTGAAGACAGAACACAAACATTCAGCCAGTGGCTTGCAGGGAACTCATAACTGAAATTCTGCATTGCTTTTAAGACAATCGTCACCTCTGTTACTGTTGAGTGTAACTCGACAGGGGTGCCAAAGTGTTCCCCCGATTGAGGTTAAGTTGTATTGAGCAAGTGCAAACTGAAAAGCTTTATATAACCGTGACATTAGAGCGTTTGCACATTATGACACACAGAAACAGAGGATGAGGGAGATCGGGGAATACATGTACATGTATAGAGAGGGGTAAATAGGGTGTCGGGTGGAGTAATAAATAGGGTGAGGAAAAGGATGAACAATAAAGGCGATGATCAAGACAGGGTGTGTGTAGTGTGAGTCCCCTCAGTGTGAAAGAGGGGTGTAAAAGAAATGGCTGAGGTGTGGAGTCATGAGTAACAAATGTACTGACAGTGAGTTGTTGACGAGAGACTGTGGATGTGATATAAGGATGAAAAAGAACAGTAGCAGATAGTGAGAGACACAGAGAGAGAAAGATTGAGTGACAGACAGGCTGACGATGTGCTGATGCAGTAACGAATTTTCAGCTGTAACTTATGTGCCTAATGTTTAACCAATTCCGTCCACTCCGGCGTTTTATTGTTAAATGTATAAGAGTTGATCTCTTGCAAATTATATTTTGCTCTGGTACTGGTTACCCTAAAGAGCAAATTTTTGAGTGAATATTTAGCTAGCTGACCTGCGCAAAGAGTTTCGTGTATTTACGCAAATACTTATAGGCGAATTAACAATCTGTTGATGTTCATAATAAGGGCGATTCACAATAGTGCGCCTTCAACAGTTTCCAACGCATTGAAAAATCACAACGCGGTAAATCTGTCAACCCTTTCGAAACACGCATCGGGTCGACAGACTTTGCTCATTGTGATTGGCCAACGCCTTGCAGACTCTTGGAGGCGCATCATTGTGAAACGCCCGTATTATGTCGGGAATCGCTTAGCTTGTCTCTGCGTCCCATTCTCCGTTCAGCAAAAAACATGGCGTTACGGTTCTGATCCCCAGTCGGTGGAATCTGACGACTTTCGTTTCACTTTTGTGATTTGTCTCATTTTTTTTTCGAATTGCAAGTGTGATGGAAAACTCACTTTAATGTTATTAACATTTTTTTTTCTATTTAACGTGTGAGATGTGAAATAAAGATACATATTGGAAGTGAAAAGAGACATCTTATTTTGTTGACTGCGACGGGTATGTTGTACACGCTAACATCAAGACGATATGGTTTTGTGTCATGTCAGATCAAGAAACAAAATCTCAACGGATTCAAGGCCAGCGGCAAAATCACTTGTCAACATTTGAAGCTCAATGCATGTACCATGTACATACATGTAAACAGGAACACCCACGCACACACACTCATTACACATCGCAAATAATCTCATGTGTCTCTTTATTACTCATATTACATTGCTTACGCGAGTGCATTGATCCTATTAGAGTAATTAGAGGCGAGAGCGATCCTTGTGTATTAATTCGTTTCAGTTTTCCCTCGATTGTTGCAAAATTTGTTGGATATTGTTATCAACTCTACACTCTGACGCTGGGATTAATAATTGGCCATAGAGGGCGCTGTGCCGAGTTCACCATGTCCCTTCATTGGGTGGTTTACAAAGCAAAAAATGTTTTATACCTTTCAAAATTTGACCGAACCGATGGCAGACTTTGACACATTTGGTGGCGGCAAACATACCAGTCCTCTTTACCCGTTTTGAGTATAAGCGCGTTGTTCTGAGCATGCGTCCATATTTCTGAGCACGCGCAATACATGAACTGTGAAAAAGGACCAGTATGTCTGCTGCCACCAGCGTCCCAAAGTCTCCCATTACAAGAGCTTTCCTCGTGAACATGGATCTTATAGACTGTGGATAATGCCTCTGTGTAAGTGCGTCGGGAGAAAGCAGAATTCCCGCCAAAATAATTTACTTCACATTTCCGCGAACACAGATATTTTCTAGCCGAGTACTAAACAAGCAAGTTCAACAGCGAGGGTTACCAAAAACCCTGAACTAGTTTGCAAAAACATACGTGAATAAATACATTCATGTACATGCAAATGAGCACGTATATTCTACCTTATCAAACTGTAAACATATCTTTATGGGGCATGTTTTATCAACAGGATATCGAATCATACAAGCTTCCTTCCAAACGACGAGAATCAGATGACTTTCCAAGCATACCGGAAATGTTTCTAGTAAAAGAATATTTTGTATGAAACCACTACACCTGTCCTTACAAAATTACATACTTTACAGATCTTTATACATTTTTCATCTGCGCTACTTCTTTTGAGAAATACAGGACACGTTTCAAGTTACTATATATTCCACGCTGCACTACAACGCTCTTGATATACGAAATTTCACAGTAGGCCTATCTACATTTTTAACTGAGAATATAAATATAACCTATTGGTTATCGCTCACGGGAATGATGACTTCATACAACAAAAAAGCAAGGGGAATGGAACAGAGAAACATGTACATCTACACGTAATTAACACAAGTATACACATGGACAGATGTGGCATGCATTTTACATGTAGAACATTACATGTACATTCGCTTCATTCGGTTGACTACGGCACGACATATACATGTAGCGGTACTGTACTTTGTCTTATGGATTCTTGTGTCTTCAAGGACACTTAGCCTTTCCAAGTGGGGTCAGGTGGCGTCGCAGGCGAGTACGCAAAATTGCACACGGCATGTACCGTCATGGAAGGCATTTGTGTCACTTCAGAGGCGTGGCGTAAGCGATTATCCCAGCGAAAATGAAGGGAGGGGGGTTCAACGAGTACTGAAGGTTAGACAAACAAGACTCTGTACGGGTGCGCTGTTGACTTAGGGGTTTACTATTAATAAATGACAAGGTACACGTATTCATATTTTGACTTTCTGAACCTTTCTACTCTACTGAGAACCATGTACTGGTCCTATCATAATGAATTCAGAATACGTTTCTGCTACACTGTGTTACAAACACTCTACAGGAAATTTAATACCCCCAACAGTTTAATTAATATTTACAACAGTTTTACAACTCCTGTTCCCATTCTGACAGGATTACAAGAAGGAAAAACATGTGATTTTTCTTATGTACAGCAGGAACATCTTTGAAAAATTACAGCTATTTAGGTTTCCCAACCTGCTGCGAGAGTTGACAATCTTGTTTCTCACTCTTAAAGAAATGTATTGCCTCACCATGGTACAGTTCCCAATGAGATTATACGATCTAATTCGCTGGAATATTTTACATTTTCAAGTAGGTGTATCAATTAAAACAAAAACAAAAAGTACAAAAAAGACAAAGCGACGAAAAGGCTAGTTTTATTTATTACCAATATTGTGCGCCATTGTTACCAATGTACACACATTGTGTGTGGCACCAGTTGAGTCAAGATTAGTTCTTAGGAATGGCAAAGTAGATTATGACGCCGAGGATTGCCAACAGAATGAGACAGACAATGACGATAATGATCTTCTTGCGCCGAGCTTTGCCCTGTCAGGGAGGGAAATCAGAACGGGGAAATTAAAAGAAATGAGATGGGTCACTGATGACTCCTATCCTGGATGGACGACAATGCTGTGCTACCTATCAACAAACAACCTGTCCGCTGGCTTATGGTGGGGGGTAGGGTTGGAAACTCCCTCAACTGCCCCCTCCCTTTAGTGCCAAACCTGGATCCACCCCTAGATGGACAAACCATGCTGCAAGTACAGGGTTTGACGTCGCTGGCATGGAGCACGGATGGGTAATTTTCTCTAAAATGAGTCTCTTCATAACTCTTTGTGTGGGTGCCAACATTCACCAATAATATTTGAGGGTCAGCACAATCTTTCTCTTCATCAAAACTGAGAGGCATTTGTGTGTGATGCCCTTAGAGGGGAGGGGCAATACATGTTGATGTCAAGGATGAGCTACAAGACCGCCACCTGTACACTCCAGATGGCTGCTAGAACACATCGGGCAGCGCTCTTCCACTTCTTCAACGTTCAGGCCTTTTCATGTTAAGTAGTTGCTTGTTGCCTAATGGTTTGGAGGGTCTGTAACTCCCGATCACAGGTTCGGGGGTTCGAATCCAGCTGCTAGATACATAATGTGACCTTGGGCCAGTCACTTTACCTGACTTACCTCTCTCAACCTAGAAGTATGACTGAGTACTTCTAAAGGCAGAGAGGGTCAGAGCTTTCGGCTGCATTCTACATAACTGCATTCGAGCTGCACATTCCCCAGGGAGCCCAGTTGGATTTAGGAATGTTTACAGCCGCCATAAACAGGGATAAAGGTGATGTCAGCGTACCAAAGTGAATGCATAATTAGTGTGTAAAAGGCATTAGCGCGATTAGAATTGTGGGTGATCGAAATCGAATCGAATCCTAGAGGAATTTTTTCTTAAATATTTTCTTTTCTTCAGCTTTTTTTACCTGTTGGAAAAAATGGAAAGCAGAGGGTAGTTGGATTGGGTGTTAAAATTCATGTCATCAATGGATATGCAAATTAATGGTAGCATCAGTCTTCCAGACTGTGACCAGCTTCAGTGAAACAGAAATAAGTCCCAGTGAATCATATTTGGAGATATTTGCATAGTGCTGCAAGAATAGGAAGAAACTCCCAAGAACTTGAGCTGAAAGTTTGCACATCAGTATCGCAAAGCAAGTAAACAAGATATGAGATTTTTCCTTATTCTCTTGGAAGTAGCCACTACAGGAGTGACAATCCTTCACAATTAATCTGCTTAGAAAATAATGAGAAGGGATCGCTCATTTTCAAAGAAAAACGTCCTTGTTATTTAAACAAACAACTGATCATCATATGAAGGAAAGCAAGCCATTCGACACAGACAGCATTGACAGGAATAGATATTTGTGAAGACTGCTCGTTCACAGCCAGGAATAGCTGAAGGCATACAAACGAACCTCATTAGTACGAGGTCCTCTGGACTTTACCGACTACAGGAACCTTGTGGTATCAGGAATTAGAACTAGGAGGCACAAAGGACTGGGACTTAAAAATGTCCTTGCTATAAAGAGAAAGTTGCATTAACAGTGGTCTTGTTATTAGTTAGACAAAAGTTAGACAAAATGCAAGCTTTATTTCTCACTCCTGTCCATTTTTTATGTACAAAAAGGAGCAGTTTCTCTGTATTAAGAAATTCAAATGTATGCACGGTGACAGACACACAGCGGTGTTATGCTAGTTGGCAAATGACCATGATTGAAACAAAATGAAAACAAATCTTGTTGGAACTAAGACGGTAAGCCAACAGCTAAAAAAAATTGCAATGAAAATACAACGCTAATAAACTTATGCAGATCTGATGAAGATCGAAGCATTGGAAGAGTATCTATCCCAAACGGTCAAGCAGTTGGTAAAAATAGCCCAGTTGTAGCTAAGCTCCATCAAACTGGTCATGTGACATGACCCACAGAGACATGAGACAGGTTCAGCACGCATCAATACAAATGGACACCGAAACTGCCAAATCTGCAAATTGGTAGCCCCAGACTTATTCCTCATTTCGATGGAGCTGGTCACAGCCCGTTTCACTCCACATACCCTTCAATGGCATAGCGAATGAGTTGGTGGTGAGCAGGTGGTCAGCTAGTTCTTGGGAACAACGAGATAGATAATGAGGACTATGGCTGCAAGAAGCACTAAGCAGCAGATGGTGATCAAGATTTTTTTCCTTCTTGCTTTGGACTGCAAGGAATCAAGTCGGAAATCTTGGACTGATTAAATATACAAACTTTCCTTTTGAAACTCAAGAAAATGCAAACACGACACTACAGAAACAGTTGGAACACGGATTTGCAAAATTTACTGTAGACTGAAAACTAACGTGTCCAATTTGCTTACACCACGTCACACACAAAAAAACAAACTTCTCACAAAAGGTCCAAACTCTAAAAGAGAAAATAAACAAAAAATCTTTCTATACCCAGGAGGAAAATCCAACATAAGCTAAGAGATTTTGAAAGAAAAATGTGTACAACACAGCCAAAAAAGTGTCAAATGGTCCATTCAGTGTCAGTGCATCAGCAGCCTTTTACCGGGGAAAACGAATTATTTTCGCAAGTTCCAACAGCAGCGATGAGCTCATGCAAGCTGGTTGAGAAGATTTGATCCACACTGCTCGAGGCCTGAGTTTTGATCCAACCTTACAGGGTACAGTACGTTGTGGTGTTTAAGGAAGATGGTAAAACAACTTTGTGCATGCAGACAAGCAGAAAGAGAAGGAACTAATGATGCAAAAGCGTAACATGATCAGCAGTCCTCACTACAATTGTTGACACACCCCATAGCGTAATCCTCACTTTGCTCTGAGAAAAACCCATCGAAGTGACTTTGATATTACCAATCAACAGCAAATGCCTGCCAAATTGCTCCAACTCAAAACATTTCTACATGTACTAAAGATGGGGTGTGCCAAACAATTCTGCACCAGTGTTAGGAAAGCCCACTCAGCGGGTGTGTCAAAGAATCATGCACTGATGATGTTAAGCTAAGCGTCCGGCATGAAGGCAATGTTCACATACTCTAACTACATGTAGCATATTCTATCTCTTGTACTCTTTTTCCTCCAAAAGGAGGCTGCTACAACCCAAAGTTAAGGCACTAAAGCTCATTAAGGGTTCGTCGTCTGTGCCTCTGTTCATCATCATTAAACTCAAGCTCTTGAATTCTTCAAAATTCAAAAGTAATTTCAACGCATCAGGGGGAGTGGAGCGTGGTGTCTACTTTAAAAGGACCTTGACGCCCTTAGAAAGTAAGATTACAAAGATGTCGCAGTTGATTACTGACAGAGGGGTGGATTTTGAAGAATATGAGGTTTCTTGTAAAAATTCTTCAAGGTAATTCAACCACGGTTTTGAACATGTCTTCCAGCTGAAACTTTTTGGCTTAATTCAGCTTTGCCAAGCAGTGCACAGCAGAAACGTCAACACCGAGTAAATGACATCCAGACATTTCTGAAAGTCTTACCTGATAATCCTTGGCTTTCATAAGCTGTGTGTTGGCTTGCTCGACATGGACTTCTGCCGAGTCAACGTTTGCTTCTATGCTGTCTGCAGGATAAAGAAACAATTGTGAAAAACTGACAGGGTTAGGTTTGAAGAAAAATACACGAGACTTGTTACTGTAAACATAAACTAGTTTGGATGTCTTTTTGGGGTCTGTTTTGAATATGGCCTTGGTTTCCAGTCAAAGTTGGACATCTGTACAACTCAGGCCATCAGAAGTAACTAAACTTGGGGCTCAAGGTGAACGTTTCTGTACTTGCTGGAAGAACATGATTTCTGAGTGGAATTTTTAGAATGATTGTGCACAGCTTACCGATCATGTCCCCTTGTTCATGAACCATCGTTGCCAAGTCTTTGAAGATGGTATTCACATCGACGATGTCGGACTGAAAAGACGTAACAAAGAGACAGTTAAATAGGTGCTTCTAAATGGAAATTGCCGTAACATGACCGGCAAAGACATATCAGGAAGCATACCATGTCTGTAGATCTGGGTATTTCTACTGGCAATTTCATGTGCACCAGATACTGACAGGCTTCAGAGGCGTGCGCGTTTCCGCGCACATCTGTGTCAATTGAGTGCTGACCATCAAAATCACGTAACTGAAAAGTGTCTATCGCTGTGCCTCAAAGGTCAAAGACACAGATAGAAGCTGTGATGGGTAGGCTTGAGAGTGGGGTTTGAACTCCACACATGGAACTCAGGACCAGTGTTTGTCAGACTCTGTTGTATAAGACTTTTAGGGAGACTTACGACGACTGGGTGCCAAAATGTGTTCTCTGTTGATGAAAACTTGGCCTGGTTTCAAACCGAGTTTTGAAGGCAAGAGGGTAAGGGAACGTGTTCAAAGACAGAAATGTCAATATTTCATATGATCATTCCAGCTAGAACACTAGTGTCGGAATGTTCACATATAAGTGGGAAGGGTCAACTTTGTGCATGGACCATCCTGAGGCAGCGTTCCAATGGTAATGCTGCATTCTGCAATGAGACGAAGGCATTCCAAAATAATGGAATATTTGAACCTGTTCCGAATTACGATACACTCCCTGAAGGCACATGTGGATGATAGTTAAGAAGTTGGCAGGAAAGGAGACAACTTGTCTACCTCCAGTTTACGGAGTTGAGCCTCTCTCTCCTTCAAGGCTTCAAAGTCCTCCTGCTGCATTTGACTCTGCTGCATTGCTGGGGGCTGGGAACCACCACTGACGAGGGAACCAGTGAAGCCATGTCATAACGTAGAATAACATTTGTGAAATCAAATCTTTACCCTTATTTAAAATCTGGCCAGAAAGACATGTATAAAGATACCTTATTAGATGTGGAGAAAGAAAAAATTAACCAATTAAGGCTTTTAGCTCTCATTGGTCAACTTGAATCCATCCATACTTCAGCATTTTACTCAGTAATATCAATTCAATCCATGCAAAGCTTCTGGAAGAGGAATTTTTCAAACTTCCATTAGGAAATTTCTTAGGAAGGGGACAAGAAAAAATGCAAATAGCATTTCAGCAGCTTACCCTTCCCAATTGATGAGTGCATTTGGTCCCTCATCATAGTCCTCCTGCAAAGACAGCAAAGGATAAAACCAAAACGAAAATCAAGTCCAGGCTGTTTATTTAGATTTTAGTGAAGCCTCTTTTTTGTACAACCTAAGACTCTTAAATCTTGCCAGGCAGGTCAGGCTCAACTTTACCAAGAAAAATGGAAGTGTACAGTGTTTCTAATGTGACTGACCCCGAGTCCTGAGTTGGCACGGACACGCCTGACCCCCTCTCGTTCCTTCTGAGCTGCTTCTCGTTGGACTCTCTGAAATTGGTTGAGGGCTGCCGTGAAGTCGTTGGTGAACCGTTCCCTTTGCAACTTCTGCTGCCTCTACAAGGACAAAGAAATTAACGATGAACGTCTACTGACTGAAGACTCGTTAACTAATTAGAAAGTCCACAATGACGAGTTCAAAGACACGCCTGAGCTGATGTAATAGATTCCACAGATTGCCAGAGTTGTAGTTAAGTCCATGACTAGTCTCTTATCAAGTCTTTTCATGAGACCAGTCACAAGTAATAGAGTGAACAAGGACAAAGGAATGCTTCAGTCACAGTTCATTTGAATAACTTGAGACTGAACGAATTGGGAAGGACTCAAGATAATTGAAAATACTAACTGACGCACTTGCATGGACATGGACACAGACTCGACCGCAACACTGATGACTGGGCCTCTTACAATCAGATCTGTACATGGTGTAGGAGATTAAACAGTAATTGAGACTGGACTTTTCATTCACTCACTAAAGAGCTAAGCTAGACACGGGAGGATAACTCGTGTTTACCTGGTCTGATGAGGATATGGGAGGCGGTGCATTATTCAACTCCTTCAGCATACGGTTTGTGTCTTTGGCTAATTGGTTGGTGTAATGCTGCAACTCATCACTGATAAAAACAACCCAAAGAATAATCAGGGTTTCTAATGGTTCATGTCAGCAGATTCTGGTCACTGTCATCATAAAAGTTTGAAATTTGTGAAAAAAACGTCATCCATACAGGTTTTCATTCAAGCCATTCTTTTTTCATTTAAATACATGCAAGACTGAATTTTGCCCTAGAAGATCATTTTGTCTTGTGTACTCCACGTCAAGGAAGCAGTTCTGTGGGCTTCATTGCCCATAGGCTGAATTTGAGATTTTGCAGGGGATCCTAAAGATTGACTAATTTAGCTAGTTTGTTCAAATCACAGCATTGAACTCTTCACGACAGGATTATTTTGACCCGACTGCTGGCATGCCCTGAATAGAGGGTTTGTCCAGCAGCAGGCCCCATTGAACCAGCAGCTGCATGGTGAATAGACTGTACATGTGGTATGCACTAATCCTCACACAGCGGTGCGGTAGTAGCAGTCCTCCGTAGCGAGGGCGTTAAACTCTTCTTGATGTGAAGCATTGTGGGATACTAGTTGGTCACAAATGGGCTTTTTGTTTGTGCGCCAAAACTCAAGATCGGTGTTTTCAATATGGGATCCTAACTGTTGCGCTAGCTCTATCCGCAAAGTTTGAATCCAATCGCTGCAGAGAGGGCACTTACAGCTTCCCTCTGAGACTCTTGTTGTCATCTGGCGTTCCAAGTCTGGGAATAATCCGCTCAATTTCTTTCACTGAGGGAAGAAACAAGACACAGAGAGGTGTCAAGTACGACAAAAACCCAGGAGAAGTGTGGCCTTGGGGATAGGCTTATGGCTCCTCATATTGGAGGAGGGTGTTCCATGATGAGGTCATGTCAGCTGAACACTAGCTTGATGAGACTCGTTAGCTGAGAGGGGACCAATGTCAAATGACCTGCTGTTGGTGTGTTAGTGTATTTTTAACACTCTGTGTATGGATTTGCCAATATTCAAAGCCAACGTTTGTAAATCATTTTTTTTCCCATAAAAATTTCTGCGAACAAGTTCAGTTGAGGAGCAGAATGGAAGTACCGCAAGTTTGAGAGACCTTCAATATACCTATGAGACACCTGTCTTAGTTGTCACAGCCATTATGTCACTCTCTGTTCTGGCAATCACATACCATTCTGGGAGATCTTCTGTATGTTAGAGCCAATGCCCTGCACCAGTCTAGTCTGATCTGCTGCAGAGCTGTTCCTCCCTACGGAAAAATAAGAGCACAAATTTCATCATAGTATACGGTTTGAAACTGTCACTGATGCACTGGCCTGAGTCCAGCAATTATAGATCCAGTCTGGTGGCTCCTGTTACAGTGTTCTCCATGAGGGGTTTTAGCAGGGCGGGCCGCTCTGAAAAAATTTTAGACCGCCCCGCTTAAGTTTTGCAGCCCCACCAAAAGTTTCATCACCCTGCTATTTTTTCTACTGAATTTTCAGTATTTTCCACCATCTTAACAGTTTATGCACATTTTTGTCTATAAATGCAAAGAAGTTTACCGCACTTTATGGAATGAACATGATGAGTTTGCCATCATTATTTAGCACAACAGTATAGTACTTTCCTGCATTTATGATCAAAGCCAAATGCAGTTAAGTACATAAGCACAAAATTCTCAACTGGTTCCAATCTCCCAGTCGTAGCATTTTCATTTCTTTGCATCAAGAGCCAACACAAATGTTCATGTACATGTATTTGGGTTCATAAACTGTGGAGTGTGGGGAATAGACACTAATCATTTGCAGTACAGCTGAAAAACTCGAGTTAAATTTACACAATTTTCACTTTTTAATTCACTGAAATTGTTATTTATGAACCAATTTTTTCCAAATCAAGAAATTCTTAATTAGAAAATCAGCATGCTACAATGGCTCTGGCTGAAAATGGATATTTTGCATAGTTACTTTTTATATGAAAAAAATTGTTACAATTCGGAACTGGTTAAAGTGATTCAGAACTAGAAAATGTGTTGTCACTTTTAACGATCCCGTAAGTCCAAATTAAAAGCCCAGCTTTTGAAAGCAATTTTGTAGTTTTTCAAATACACGAGGTGGACAACTGACCATATTTCACCAGAATTATAGGACTTTGTCACTGGAATTTGACCATGGAGTTATTTTTGAAATCCAGAATTAGGGAAGCGACTGTACATCATCCACTCGCGCTGTGTCCTTGTACGTACATAAACCCCCAAACCATCCACTTGATGGGGAGTTCCGATGATTAAAAAAAGAAAATGCCCCAGAAAAAAAATCAAGTTTTGAAGACCTCTCAGTAACAATCTTGCCTTCATTTCAAACTGTTACCACAAGCAAATTTGATTCAAGGAGTCACAAGAAAATGCCAAGAAAATGCACCTTTAATGTTAAATGATTTGATACCTTATTTCATTACCACATCAGGTCAAACACAGTGTTAAACACAGAGAAAAAAAAAAAAAACAGAAAAAAAAACTGAAAGAAAAACAATAGCTATTTCGGCCAGAGACCAACACAGCTAACTATTCAAATACAATGATCGGTGCTACACAACATACTAAACTACAGAACATTTCAACAAGTCTGAGTACAAGTACAAAAGAAGGTATCTAATGCAAAGGCATGTTCTAAAAACACCTGTTTCCTAAATCAATAAGTGGTATTTTTTTTTCTTCTCCCAAAGCAACAGCTATTTGGTACCAGCGCCTACAAAACTTAGTCATGATGTTTAAATGAAATAAACTCATCACTGATCCATTATCACAGTTGGATGATGGATTTACCTGCAGAGCCTGAGGTGTAAGTTGAGAAACCCTCGTCTCTGTACTCTCCCCCACCAAAGTCTCCACGGCCAAATGACATCCTTCCGCTCTGCTTTGATTCAAGATACACTACTCTCAGCTGCCTGAGCAGTTCACGGTGTTGATGTGGTGGGTGGGCAAGTCGGCTGTATGGCCTTGCTCGTGGTCAGTGACTTTTAATAACAGTTCTGACTCTTGAATAGCTACTGTAAGTGATGCATAGTGGTAATAAACGAGTCAAACCTGTTGGATGGAATGACAGCAATTTTAAAAATCAATAGACTTGATGGAATAAAGGAACCAGCCTAAAAAGTTTGATGAAAAAATTTCCCAGAGAAATGTAAATGCAGATCTTGTGAAGTCCACTTTTAGTTTCGAAAATACTTGATTAGCAACCACGGAAAAAGTACTATAAGTAAAGAATTCAATTTTCATGTTTAACTTAGATACAAATCTACATATACGGTGACTACGGTCACAAACATTAAAAATACATGTGTAACAACTAAACCCACAAAAATATATTAACCCTAACAGTCCCAAATCCTCTGATTTTAATATGATTTTATATTCACCCCAGGGGGTTAGAGTTAAACCTGAGATGTCACTACATGTACTTTTGAAATGTCGTATCATTCATTATGCAATGATATGGTATCCATTGTTGGTGCCTAACAGTGTACATGTACATTGCATAATTACACACTTTCAATTTCTACCTTGAACCGAGTCGGTGTTTGACTGTGGGCCAAGCTACATAAACACAACATGGTCTATTGCAAGCGTGCAATACAGCATGCTCTGTGTGCAATCATGCAATGTACATGTAGGTGTTCTGCCGATGATGTCATCAAATCAGCCTGGGAGCGCGAATGGACAATTGGGGATTTTTTGTGGGCGGGCAAACACAGGATCTTTTCATTCATTTTGGGATCACGATTCACGGGGTAAACATTGAATTTATAATGTTTTTGAAATGGTTACCTATTTATTGCTATTTTAAAATACTTTACGTGAACTAAATGATTTCTGTTTCTGTTAACCTTTAACAAGCAATTGCATGTGTGTATGGTAGAGTCATGACAGTTGTAATGCAAATCATGTTAACAATCTTAACAGTCATGACAGTTGTAATGCAAATCATGTTAACAATTTTAAATCTACCTGAAGACTTGTTGAAAAAACATGATTATTTCATTCTTTAGGTGCATATGAATTAGTTTTAATCATTATTCTCTTTTCTTAAAATGTTCTCCCCATAACTGTATTAAGAATAAAGGAGTGAAGGCAGGAGGGATAAAATGCAAGCATCCTGAAGTTAAGTTGAGAAATAAACTACAATGTAAGCATTCAAATTTAAATCACATACATCTACCTGCTCTGAACCTGTACAAAATATGGCATTAGGGATTAACATTACAGAGCATAAAACTGACCAACTAAAACTAGTCTAAAAAGAAACCAGACAGACAGATAGATAGATGCTATTTATTAAACTGCAAACAACCATGACAAAATAAACATGAACATTGATGCAGAGCAGACCAGATATTGAGAAATCTCTGTACTGATTATTGACAGGGGTGTGAGTGGACACTTAAAAGTAAAGTTGAAAACAGCTGGCAAATAGCTGAAATGTAAAAAGTTCTCATACTTTTGCACAGACCAGGTGTACAAAAAAGCTGAAATTCAGGGTCAACATCTGAACAAAAAAGCTGAAATCAGATAAAAAGCTGATTACTCACATCCTTGTACTGAACATACGAACATACACATTCTTGTATGCAAGTAAACATTTGAAACAGATCATGAACTCGACAACTCACTACAAAGAGACGAATGAGGCTGAGTCATACAAGCGCAAAGCAACGTCATGCACTAACTACGCAACTTACTTACGCACGTTATCGTGCCATTCGTGGTTAATTCCCCACTACCAACGTCGTGCTCAACAACGTAATAAATCACCTCCTGTCCCATTTATCGAATGAATATTGAACGGATATGCATAAGCGATTTTTGTTCCAAACGTACCTCAGACAAATGATAGAATCCTCGACCGAAAAATACGGTATTTGCCCAAGAAAACTTACCGAAATAAGAGGGCGTCTACATGTATTTCGAGTTACGATATGTCATCATTATCCACCGCCTTGTTAATCATTAACAATAGAGGGCCTCAAGAGTGACCTCTTGAGGGCGGTATATCAAAAGAAGCGCGTGCGTTTTCCAATACTCAACTTCGTCTCCGTCTCAGGCTTCATGTAGGAAACCAATCCCCGATTGTGGGCCTGAAGCGTTTAAATTAAATTGAAATACTGTAATGTTTGGCTCTTTTGCATCTTACTTGATGTTTTGTGGCACTATCAGATTGCTATTGCGCTTACACATAGCATGGAACAAAAACGATTTATGTAAGAATCGTGGCAAACCACACGAAGAAATATTAAAAAAATAAAAAAGATAAAAAATATAAAATTGTATCCAATTGGCCTTCCTGGCAAAAATAATAATAGATAAATAAAAAAGCACAAAATCGAACAGATACAATGACCAACGTTCGCTTATTTCCCCTTAATTAATATTATTGCTGAGGTATTTTTATGAGAAAGTATGCGGAGGGCATTGGTCAAGTTCAGGGTAACTTTTTGGGTCGCCTATGTGGGACGTGAGATACGCCTTATTTGTTCCGAACGGCTGCTGCAAAGGCACAGTATCCCTTAGAAAATATTGTCCATATCTTCGAGGAAATTAATATACAGTCCCTCGAATCGAAGCATCAACCGCTTCTAGAAATCCCGTCTCAGCATATTATGTGAGGCCATGCACGTTTAATAAATATTACAAAGATAATGAAGTATTACCCACTATCATATATAGTTTAGATAACAGTTACTGTGGCCTTGAGTAGACCTCACGAAAAAGGTTCATTAAGCCAGCGATTGTTTGATAATCGGTAACCGATACCATCTCGAGACAATGTTTGCAGTTGACCAGAGCGTTGGTACCCGCGTCGAGGGGGTACTCTCAAAGTTCCCCATTTAGAAACGTTGATAATCATTTGGTTCCAACAAAAATGTTTAGGCCTACATGTTGCTTCCCGTAGGACGTACTAGCTTCGCACAACTTTCAATCTGTCTGATGAGGATCATTTTCCGGAGATCTTCTTGAGGCCGGAATTGCGTCAGTGGACCCGCCGAATGGTGCAGCATCGATGCAGTGGACGTAATGCCGTCCATGTCAGCGCTATTGTGCTGGTGGGTGTGGGTGGCTGGTTTGCTGGCTCTGATTGGCCAGTCTTCCCTGGGTGAGCAACCCTTTTAGAAATTAGTGTCCAATAACGATAGGATTGTCGTGCTGTTAATATAAAAAGAGAAGGAAACGAACTGGATGTGTGACATTAAATCCAATCCTTAAGCTTGTGTTTTTTTCCTGGCAGTTGCGCTCAGGTAATGAGAGTCTTACGCCAGTTTTCATAACATTACGATGTAGTACGATCAGGGAGTCCACCTGGTGGGCTAGACTTCACAATGCATTTAAACATAAAGGGAACACCGAAAGTATTAATACATCTCTAGCCGACAAGCAAGACAGGCGGGGGCGGGGCCTAACGATCTGAGAGAAGGTTGCTGCTTGGTTTGTAATGTCTATATCGGCATACATCTCTGTCGTTAACAAACACCCCCTGGTCATGTACCTACAACTGTTAACGAGGGGGTCTGTACTTACAAAGCCTCTTATTATCGGCCGGGAGGTAATGAAGAAGTTGATCGTTCGCATTAGTAACCCGAATTAAAATACGTGCACCCGACGGTTATCATTTTATCTGATCGCTTTACTCATTTTGACGGCTGCATAAATCGGCACATTTTTCTTCCTGCATTTCACACTAATTGCCATCATCTGGCATTCGATGTTTTAGTATTCAACTTTTGAAATGATTATTACTTTGATCAGCTTTTTCATCTGATCAGTTTCTATATTGGCTTGTTTTCCTTCTAGCAGCGATCCCGTGTAACTCCACTGAGTCTCTCAGTAACGTCGCCTGCCACACAAACCAAACCAACGGCTTGGAGTACGTTGTTTGCGAGTGCTTGCCGGGTTATGAGCTTCAAGGACCGACGTCAGTGACTGTGTGTCTCGAGACGGAGCAGGGCTGGGGCGAGACAGTTCCAAACTGCACAGGTAGGTAGATTGCTGCCCTCAGACACATGATGTCGCCCCCCAAATAATCCTTCTTGTTCGACCTAAGAATTAACCGTGGGATGATCACAGTTGAGGAAGTTTAGGTAATACCTAAAGTTTGCAAATCTCCTTTACCAAGTTAAAGCAAGCAAGATAGCTGTGTCCTGCTATGAACAATCAAATCACTGGAGACTCACTCTTTAATTTTTATCAACACCAACAGACGGGATAAAATCAGTGGCTTATCTAACGCACTCTGTCACTAATGTCATAGCAATCCGATGTCTGGCACCCGACTCGCCTGCAGGGAGCATTGTCACTCCTGCGCACGATAGTTACATCTCGGGGAACACCATCACCTACACCTGCCTTGAAGGATTCAGTGGAGATGAAGACCCCACGCGGCGATGCCTGCCTGACGGAACATGGTCAGAGACGAACTTCGGCTGCCTGCGTGAGTGACGAATTCAAATGACTTTACTTTTGAAGTGTTTCACTGCAACACCATTGGGACGCTTTTAATTTGGCTACTTCGTGCCATTAATATTTATTTTATGTGTTCACACTGTGATTTTTGCTCCTTGTTCTACAACCGTGTAGGCCCAGGCTGCGTCATAACGTCGAAATGTTTTTATCTGCAACATTTAATTGTTAGAAGAACAGGTGAAAATGCATAAATGTTAAAATCGCAGCCGTTACGTCGTCCACTAGTTCGTCAAGCATAAAGCAATACTTCTGATGACAAATCCTTTTTTCTTTTGTTAATTCATCACAAACGCAAGCTTGTCCGGCTGGCGGTCTCTGGTACAATTGGCAAAGCTGTTTCATAGAGGTCAAGCATGGTGTGTCATGGAGCGAAGCCAAATTACGCTGCGAGGCGAAAGGCTTCTCGTTAGCCAAGGTTGAGAACAGCGATGCTCAGACGTTTCTACACAACTCCCAAATAGAAAAGAGGGAACACTGGACTGGTGGGAAGGAAGCCAGGAATTGGATCTGGGAAAAGAGTAGGTCAAAACCAATCATTTTCGTAAATGAAATCTCGCAGCGGCGGTGATCTTAGTGAAGTTAGAAACGGAACGTCTTATTTCGTGAAGACTCCGAGGTGGTTTGCGTCTGGGACTGCCTGGGACTGTTATCTTCTACGTATTTCACTTTACACCACCTTTTCGCACAAGTTGATACACTCCTTTGCATAATTGTCTTGTTGACAAAGAGTCATGACAGACTATTTTGAATGTGATCAGTCAAAATCTACTGGTGATCCTATCCCACATGTATTTGCCCCCCAAGGGTGTTGACACCTATGCGTAATGAGTATTCGTTTTTTCTTGACTGGTGTCAGCGTTGCCTTATATCTGTGGACTACCTCACGATGCTCACCATGGACATGACATGTTTTCATCATTCCTTTGGGCTTCAGGTCAGACACCAATCGAATATTTCGTCTGGGCAGACGGGGAACCGACCAATGTCGATACCGAGGAGTGTCTTCATCTGAGCGCGCTGCCAGGTCACAGTGACTATGAGTGGAATGACAACAACTGTCAAAAGACTATTGACAATAGCAGAATGATGTATTCGATTTGTCAGTTTGGTAAGGCACTGACATCAACAAGCAACTCGTTTTTATATCACAGAATGAGATAACGATGGAAGGGCATTTCAAGTAGCCGTTCATGTATTGAAATATCTTAAATCACTGAGAATCCTTTGAGATCATTGAGATCCGAAGATGTACATGGGGATATTCGGACTCCAAGAGCCCATGATCGTTCCCACTGGTGTTTATGACAAACGTTTGGGTTACCATGTTGGACAGTCACCGTAAACAGTCGCGTGGCGACCTTTTCTTTTACTCCATTTTCATCATTTGCACAAATGATTTAGTCACGTTGTAGTTAAAGAACCGCTAATGAAAGATTGAAGATTGCCATAAGGTAATTAGGGACCGTCTTTTCTCTACAGATCAACCATGTCCCAACCTTCTTAATTTTTGGTCTTACGACAAGTACTGCATCGAATTTAACCAGGTCTCTCGCTCCTGGTATGGCGCTAGAGATTATTGCAAATTCTATAATAGATGGCTGGTGGAAGTCACAGATCAAGATATGCAGAATTTTCTTAGAAACACCTTGATAAGTTCATACAGTGGTTACTACACACACTGGTGGATTGGCGGGACTGTCAGTGCATCTCGTGCATGGAGGTGGACAGACGGTGAGTAGAAGAGTAAAGAAGTGTTTGTTACTAGAAAAAAAAGGCTCAAGTTAGTCACCTCTTAATTGCCTCACCCAAATTTCTTGTATTTTGTTTTGAACTGCGTCTGCTCTCTTCCACAAAGCAAAGTTTGCTTTATTCCCACCGAAGCATACTTTCGTTTTGTTTCTAGGTGAATTGGTACACGACAGTTTTTGGAAGGGTGGGTATCCGGACTGCGATCCTTCGTTTTCAGCTGGGGAGGACGAAAAATGTATTCAACTTAATCTCGGTGAGCAGCAGATGAACAACTGGCAGTGTACATCCTGCGAGAAGCAGCAGAGACATTACATCTGTCGCACAGGTCAGGAAGTCACATCTGTTTGTGTGTGTGTTCTTGGTTGTGCTATCACGTGCTTAGAGTGGCTGTTGCCATGGTTCAGTTGTCTGCCTTTGAATCACTAGGTCATTGGTGTCTCACTGCCCTGTCAGGTCCCCATATTGGCGAGTAATTGTTGTCAAATAGCTGTTCATTATGGTAATACATGTACATGGGCGGTTTCGCTTATTGCCTGTTCAGAGCCGTCATATTGCTAGTTTACTGTCCGACGCGTCGAAAAGTAAAAATCGTCTTTCCGAATATGATTTATAGATTCCAAGAATATCACAACCTGCGGAGATCCAGGCGTGCCTCTACACGGCACGCGGCATGGGACCGACAGTTTCAGAACCAGCGATACCTTTCAATTTACGTGCGATGAAGGGTACAAACTCGCTGGGTCCGAGTTTAGAGAATGTCTGGCCAACGGTACTTGGAGTGGCTCGCCAACTACATGCAATGGTAAGCCCTCCATGACAGGACGAACTTTTAAAATATCTCATAATCTGCATAATGTCGTCGCAGATTCTTTAATTATAATTATTCCTTCGACGAATTTTTGAGTGTTTGGTAAGAAGGTTTTTGACTTATTCTCAAGACCCATATGTTCTTTCAGAACTAAATGAATCCTACGTTCGAATACTGGATTAATCCGCTGAACAATAAATACGATACAGAGCTAAATTATCCACCTTTCCTCACTCCACCCTAATTTCAGGTTCGAATCCAGAAAACCTTTTTACCCCTCAATGAACTCATCGTGCCGATTTTTCTGTGATTTGCCTTGACCTTGGGATTCATTTATCCCAACAGTAATCTCGTGTGGAGAGCCGGCGGCAATAGAGGGCGGTAATGTGACGGTGTTGTCGACCGAATACCGAGGCGTGGCTATTTTGTCCTGCATGGAAGGATATGAGATGGAGGGTGACCACAGGATATTTTGCCTGAGCAATGGTTCATGGACTCGAGGCGATTCCATCTGCAGACGTAATGATGCAATGTTCTTGGTGTAAAAATAATGTCTTGTTTTGAAATACACGTACATGTACTAGGTTCCCAGAAACCTAATCATCTGTTTGCTCGTGGACACCCAACGTAAGTTGCTGGACGGTACCCTCTTCATTAGCAATTTACTTTGAATGGGTGCCTTTTTGAAGGTCTGTGCAAGGCCCAAATGAACCCTCTCAAATGAATGGAAAAGATGGTGTTCAGTTCTGCCCTTATGCCCTTTTATTCCAGATGTGGCACACACTACACAGTCTATTCTTACCTCTAAGTACTCGACCAGCTCCGTGTATCAGGAAGAAAGCACCCTTAGTCTTACACAGGAAACAAATGCCACCACAGAACCGAAATTAACCACGAGAGATGCTGAACAAAGTGTTCCGACGCTAACTGCCGAGGTCACATCTCCAAACGGCGCTTTGACAGATTCAACTAACGGCCAGTTTACCCCTAGTTCTGAATTTAGCTCATCCACAACATCGGCAAACACAAAATTGGCTAATGACAAACCTTCGTCAGCTCCGTCGAAAGGTGACGAGACTGTGGGTAAGCATACTTTTTAAGTTTAGTGTTTGCAATGTTTAGACTGACTTGTTAATTATCATAACGCTAATGGAATAACTAAAACTCACTGGTTCCCGTTTCCTTTCCGTTGTGCAGTGCTTATCATAGTTATCTGTTTACCGACGTTCCTGATTCTTCTTGCGAGTGTTGTTCTCCTCGTCTTCTTCTGCAAAAACAAACGGTAACATTTCCTCGTCCAAGAACCTGACTACATTAGTACTGGTTTCAACCATTCATGTAAACGTATCTCGGCCATGCATTAATTATGGTTTTGTTTCATTACCTATTTCGAACACCTTCAGCTTTGCGACTAAGATCCACCCAATCAAAGAAGACCAAGTGATTACCCCCCACCTCAGTTATGACGTCATGAAGAACCAGCAAGCGCAAGAGGACGCAGAGTCGACTCGATATAAGACCGCTGTGTCTCGGTCCATCTCGCCAACGAGAGGGGGTGTCCCATCGATGACAGCTCGACCCCTCCATTTTCAAAATAATAACAACACAAGTGCAACGCCATCTACGATGATACTAAAGACAAAGGGTGGGAGTAATGCGGGACGCGGTGCAGTCCCGGTAGCCTGGGATGAAAAAGGCTATCAAGGTTTTGAAGTAGACTATATCTAGACGAGATTGCTTCAAAAGCAGATCGAATGATAAACAGATTCGAATCATTCAAAATCGGCGAGACGGCGAGACGCTGTTTAAAACTGTTTTGTGCACAATGTATGACAGGTTCATTTGTACATTTTTGTTGATATAAGGACGTGTTGATCAAAACACTGCATCCGTGTGACTCTCGTTTTTTTTGGAAAAATCTATCTCACGTTGTTTCTACTTTAAGTTAGCAGTCTTATAAAACCATTTTAATTAAAAAGTAATTGTTTACGTTCTCTTTACAACATTGAGTCGTTGAAGCGGTGAACGTTCATAAATAAATATATCCTTGAAACATATGGCACAGTCAATTTAGGCGGGGTGGTGTGAATCGTGCAGGTGGTACAGTCAGGATGCCGTATCGGCAAAGCCATGTGGAAATTAATGGAATCCACACACAAGTATTAATTGGGACTTTGAACTTTAAAAAACGCACAGATTGTACATCTGGTTGGTAGTGGGTTAGATTGTACATACATACGATATTCACAGTAGTGACGGTAGCAGCACTGTGCTGTCATTATTTCCTACTGCGTTGCTGGTAAGTTGTAGGTTTCAACTGATTAAACGACATGTTGGAAGATGGCTTTTTTGTTTGGGATTGGTGTAGCGTTTGTCTAAGAAATGTAGGCTGAGAAAAAGTCCTTTTCTAAGAGTGTTTTATTGGAAGTTTGAAACAACTACAACCCTCGGAAAACATGACATCTACTCAGAATGGAGCTATGTTGAGCATTGTTAAAAATCTGTCGAACCCTGAAAGCGTGTACTTCATTATAATTTAATTAAGTAATGTAAGTCGTCCCAGGGCATGCATAGTTTGTGTATATGGTTCTGTGTCCTTCATGTAATGTACATGTAGATAATTATATTATGCCTGGCTGAAGATTTACTGTACCGGTGTGTTTATGTGCTAAAAGAGCACGCGGTTTATCTCTTATACTTTGCAGAAATTTGATAGAATTCGAAAAGTAAATGTAAACATGTGGCCAAAATATACAGTGAGTTGAAGTCTGTATGGTTGGCGTGGGGATGACATTGGGACAGAATCGATGGACGGCTCTGACAGTTGGAAAACGAACTGAGGTCCAGAGTACCTTCCTTATACTGGTGAATGTTTCTGGAAAATGGCCATGGATGCAAAACGATTTCTGGAGTGAGACTTGACTGATTGGGGGGGGGAGTAATAATGGGAACAATTCCGCGTAATGGTAATTATTTGTTCGGTTAAAAAGGTGCAGATAGAGGACCAACCATGACCGACAGAGACAGGAGTGACCCTACCGAGCCTTTGAACCCAAACGCAGGAGAGCAGCCGCCAAGTTACAGCTCCACCTACCCGTCCCCTCCACCTGTGGGGGCCAACCCTGTCTACTTACCGGCCAGTCCACCGGGCTACAGCGACGTGTTCCAGACAGGGGAAAAGCAGCCGATTAACGCGCCGCCAATAAGCCAGCCCCACAGTGTTCCCGGCCCGGCTCCAGTACCGGGGCCGCCTCCCTTGACAACGGGCAACTATCAGGCTGGACAAACCACGATCATCGCAACTCAGACGAGTGAGTAGAACTTCGAAAATCTCATTACCCATTCCTATGCTTCTTTGTTGAATATAAAAATATGAATAAGATGCATTATACGCATTTCTAATACTATATAGTCCTCTTTCCCGGCACTGATATTAAATCCTCTGCCATACATTCATCAATAAAATCACCGATTCTACTTTATTATTCCTTTGCCAGTTTTTAGCGCGTTCCCCATGATGGTAACCTGCCCTCAATGCACGCAGCATGTAACAACTCGCGTGCACTATGTCGCTGGTCTTCTGACTTGGCTGTTGGCTGTTCTGATGTGCTTATTTGGGTAAGCAATTTTATAAGGACAGACGCCATTTTCAAAATTATGAGCAATGCCTCATGCTATATCCCATTTGAAGTCTTTCATACGGACGAGTATACGGTAGTTCACCTTAAATTAAAAATTCGGACAATTAATTATCCACGTCATGTAGAATAGTCATTCTTGTTTCCACATGCTTTTCTGTTTACACTACACTTCAAAATGCACCGTAACAAGTGTCAGAATGATACAGTGAGACCGGGACCGTGAATTTCTTGTGATATTTACTTTTTCAGTTTGTTCCTGGGCTGCTGTCTGATTCCATTCTGCTTTGATGGGTGTAAGGACGCCATCCACTCCTGCCCTAACTGCCACTGTGTCCTGGGGACTTACAAACGGATATAATAGAGAAAATGTGGACACTCGGAAAAAACCCAAAGAGGACAACAATTTGCTGAGCCCCTCGGGCCAAAATTTAGTAACTGTCTACATTGCAGAAAAAGTAGTGTAAAGGTGTATCTTAAAGCTACATTCTATGGAAGCAATCCTCCTATGTAGTTGCACAGAAAACTCCGTAGGCATTAGAAAGCAGCGTTGTTTACTGAAATGTTTTGTCTCTGGTTGCAATGTCCGTTCATTTCCATTAGAACAACACGTGTCGCTGTCTGTGATGCGCCCGGGTCATTTGCAAGTACCATTGAAACATTCTGCTTTTGGGAATATTGTGGTTATCAAGATGCAGTGGCTCCTACGGAGCCGTCGCATTAACTGTACGAGGACTCATTCTAATCGTTTATAGAAGAAATTTATGACAACCAAAATCAATCAAACATTTACTGCTGTCGTGCTTTATAGGTTAATGTTTTGTAGAATATATTCTATGCACTCTGCTTTCTGAAAACTCTAACCCCTGTAATGTCCCAAAACTCTGTTTTGGTTTTTTTTTTTTAATTTTTTTCTCTCCTTGGACGTGAAATGTTCTCATTTTGAGGGTTTAAAGTTTGAATCCAGAGACTTGGTGTCGGGGCTGTGGTTTAATAAATGGTTTGATTTGCTTTTCTAAAACTCGACCGTGCACTCCACTATGTAAATCGTCCAATGTATACATACGTCCATGATAACCATAGTAAATGGTACTGAAATCTTAAACCATGAGAGGGCGCCGTGTGACATCCTTTGGAAACGCTTCCTTTTCTTAGCCCCCCCCCAAAAAATCCCCTGTCTCTTTTCAGCATGTGCGTCACCGTAGACCTGCGCATCAGCAAAATACAAAAAGTTTTTTATTTGGAATTAGGCAGTGTCCAAATGCTGCCAAACTTGCTCAATCAACTTGAATCCTGTTACTGCGTAATTTTAACGTGTTCGTGATGGGTACCGTTGAGTAATATGGACAGTAGTAAAGGAGTCCCTGCAGTTTCTGCACGTTTATTTGGGCACTCTTTTTCAGATGACGTCATCCTTTATTAAACATTAATTTACATCTGGGAACCAGACAAACGGGGTGGTCCTATGTCCTGTGTACATGTACAAGCTGAAAATGCTTTTAAACAGTATAAGTGCGGAGGCCAGTCTATTTTAGTGTTCGTCGCGGCCGGAGTTATGTGCGCATGCAGTCGCGATGGACGTCGCGTGTTATCGTATATCATTTTCCAGAAAAAAAGTGAGGGTTAAAAAAAATGCGTCGCTGTACCACTTTGAAGCCAGCTCGTGATCAGAAATCAGAGACATTTTTGGGCGGGCCGTATGGAGGGAGTGGAGAGAGACGATTCGTGCATGTGTATAGCGCCCCCATTCTTGGTCACAATGGGGTCGACGTTGGGCTGATGGTGAGTCTTTTATTGAGACCCCATCCGTCCCAAAGTCCTCCACTGTTTTGTGCGCATACGTGCGCACAAAACAGGTCGGCCTTTTTATCCCCACAAGTGTTGACTTTTTTCTAGTGAACATGAACAAAATAAGACAGATAAGGGACGCGGTTTTGCCGTCCTGTGCACTTGACTAGCTGCTGTCTGAACTGTGGTTTAGATACGCCTCACGTTGGTAACCATAACCAAGTTGGAATGGCATGCGTGCCTTAGGCTGTGTGACGTCATTCGACGGAGTACCAGTATGACCTACTTTCCTGAACTCTAGTTCTGAAGCCTTATGTGTAATTGTTTTTGTATTTCGGCTTCGACAATCGACTGGAATAGGCTTAACTTCTGTTCAAAGCCTGTACTGAATTCGAAGTCCTCCGTTGTAATTCTCTCCGTAGTACCTCCGTGCTTCAGTAAGTAAAATAACCACACTATTCTCTATACTGTGCTGTACTTCCAATTTCATGTGTACTTGACTTTCGAGCTGCTCAACAAAATTCTCCTTGCTGTTTTTGGTTTTACTCACAGTTTCAGGACATTGGTGGCTCGTGCGTCTCTAAGATATCAGAGGATTTACAAATAGAATGTTTACTGAAATCTAGCTTCTGCCCAACTGCATCATGTTGAAATATCCTTTTGCTCTGAACGGTACACTCTAAAATGTGCTTGGAGCTTAACCGTGACATGTTTATTGTTATGTGTTTAGAAATGCATTAAAATGCTAAGCGGATTTCAAAAAGCTACACATGTAGTGTGGAAAAGCGTTTAGCATTCCACAAACGCAATAAATATGTTATGGATTAAGCGTGTGCCAAAAGTGGGTACAAAAAGAGTGTTCAAACTCTAAATGTTGTTTACCAGTGTATAGCTGATTTATCTTCATCGTGGAATGGACTTGTTCCAAAGAGTGCATTTTTACTGTCATTGATCAGAGTATGAAGTCAGTGTTGTTGATGACAGGTGTTCCATATTCCACTCGATTGCTCTACCACTTTGCCTGTCGATTCGTTTACTTTGTTATTTTCCAAAGCTGGACAGAATGGCTACTACCAAGGAGCAAGAAGCTCAGCCACTGCCTTACCCATCCTACCAATCTGGTCCCATGCTGCCTCAGAGCGCCATGCCACCGGCGTCAGGTCCCATACCCCCAACCATACCTGCTCCAATGTCTACTGCAGCACAATCCACCGTCTGCGTGCAATCAACGGGTAATCATTAGATTTTATTCAACTGTGACTGAGTTCTACGTTTTGGAATCATGGATTAATTTCGCTGATATAAAAAGCTACAAGAATGAACCGACTGTGATAATCATTGTTAATTTCCTCCTTCTCCCCTTCTCTCTTCATATTCAGTGATCTTTGGTGAATTTTCCACGGCTATGCAGTGCCCTCATTGTCAGAATACCATCAACACTAGAATCAGCCACCAGGTTGGTCTTCTGACGTGGTTAGTGGCAGGTGGGATTTGCCTTTTTGGGTAAGTAGTTGTAGAAAGACGAATAATAGCCATACACCTTGTTGATCGTAACAGACCTTCACAGGATTGACGATAACACAGCGAGCCACTATACGCGACCATTATAGCAAGCAGTGGCGTCAATCTGCGTTGATGAGTGCCGGATGGGGAATGACCGTTGAGGGTCGGGGTGGGGGGGGGGTGGGGGTTGACACTGTCATTCGTGTCTCTCAGACGATCGCTCCCAACAAAATTGGGTGAAGATCTGTAAATTGTTTTGCAGATGTTATGAAATTCTTTGGTACTGTCGACATGTAGTATAACAAAGCTGACCGAAAAATGCACGCTAAGGTATTCTTTTCCATTTTTTTTGCGATGAAACGTATAACAATATCTCCTGCAGGAGCTATGAAGGTACAATTAAGTCTTCCAATTGGCAGTAATTGAAACGGCCGAGGGTGAATCAGATTATCGAAAAGTCATCCGAATTATGTAAAGGATCACCATTACCAGGACAATAAATCCTGAAATCTGTTCGGCTATCTCCTCTGAGACAAATGTTAATCTGAGTAACCTTTGTACTACTTCTGTCTTTTGATTTATTGCATGGGGTAATAAAATAAGAAATTTTAATTTTGCAGGGGGGGGGGTTAATCCTGGCTCATCCCCTATCCTAAATAACTAGAATATACCCCATCTCCCAAGCATTTACGCTCACGGTAGCAGGCTCTAAAGGAATCCCAACTACAGCCACACTTTGATTACAATTAAACAAGCCGCAATGAGGAGGGCGGCAAATCAACCAAGCCCTTCCTTTGATTCTGCTAAAGCCATAATAATCACAACATCAATATGTAAAATTGAAAACTGCAACAGCAGTTTCGAGACGAACGCCAAAAGCAAATGCAATTAGTCCTTAAGTTGGCTTGGGAAATTCTTCCCTGCCTTTATCACTGTTAAATTGCATTTGAAACAGCGAGTCATCTGTGACGGTGTCTTCTTTCATTTTCCTGCAGAGGATTTCTCGGCTGCTGTCTAATTCCTTTCTGCTTGGATTTCTGCCTGGATGTTGTGCACAGCTGTCCTACTTGCAACCACCAGCTTGGAGTATACCAGCGTCTGCATTAAACCATGCGTCCACGTGCGTCCCTAACCCAACCACGATCACGAACGACCTGCTCGTCTCTCGTATCACAGCGGACCAGGCTTTTTGAATACAACCAAATGACTCATGCAACCTAATCTCCATATCAAGAAGAAATTCATGATGGATAGAAGCATCTTTAAAGAAATCTTTTATGATATCAGTCATTTGAAAATGCCAGTTAGTTTATCGTTTTGAAACATAATTATGAATCACCCCAAATAGGACTTGAATTCGGAAAATACAAAATTTTACCACCGTATCTACCGCGTTATTTTAGTGCTTTCACATTGTATGAATGGATTATGATTGCCTGATTTCAACAGTTAAACTTACTGGAACAACATGACAAAATGTTTCATCTGAAACGAGCCTAGAATATTGATTAAATATGACCTTTTTTCGGACTGATTACACAACATATTAAATGTACATAAAACAGAATTGAATCAGGTTCATTCTTGAATTTTCACGAATTTGTGCTTGTAAAAAAGCATTACATCTCCTTTGTAACGCTAATTGGGTTAATGCCATTATTGAATTGACGAGTGTTGTACTTCGGCTTCAAGTGTACAGTAATTTCTACTTTTTTAGCAAAGCTGTTTGCAACTTTGATGTTGAAAGTGTGTGTGTGTAGGCAATGAAAATATCAGGAGAATGAAATTATTGCACAGTGGTGGGTTGTTTGTAGATTTTGTTCCGATGTTTGTCTAATGTGGACCTTGTGCTCTCTTTCGCCATTTAACCTGAGCACTTCGGCTGAAGTATTTGGTTATAATATCAACGACTTTTCATCGGCTGGTTATTTTGTACACGCCTTTGTTACTTTCGGTTTGTATAACTACAGTCCTTGACCTATGAAACTTCATAGTACCGATCACATGACTGTTGATGCGCATGGTGCTAAATTTGGGCCATTTCTCGGTAAACATGTACTTTGACAAATGTATTTTATGTCCCGGGTAATACTGAAAAGAAAGGTGTATTTTGTCACCGATTTCCTTTGCTTGCGAGCAAGACCTGTTCTCTGTCTTCTATCACAAATTCTGGTAAGTTGATATGTCTTTTATTCATTGAAGCTAAACCAGCCAACACCTTGTATACCTCTTCATTTAAAAAATGAGTTGGACCAATCATAAAATCTCTCACAGGCACAACTTAGGAACAACTGGCAAGTGTTACCCCCCACGTTTCAGTTTATAAAGCTTCATTTTACATAATACAATCTTATCTGTTATGCCCAAAATTCATACTTTATTAGAGGCGACAGGAACCATTGTATAGAAACCTTAGAAACGTATCTCTATGTGCTTCCCTAATGTAGACTTGCAGATAGCAGGAAATCAGTAACTCGGGTCGCGAAACGCCCTGAACGTTTCAGCAATTGAGGCCACCCTATCAGAAAGGGCAATAAAAAGAAATGGAACAAACTTCCAAAAACGCCGAAGGCACTGCCCCTTCCCCGGATGAGACCACGCCCATGATTGGTGCTCAACCACCTGCCGTGCCGGTGAACTACGTACAACCGGCACAGACGACAGTCATCACTGCGCCTTGCGGTAGGTCCCCGTTCAACACTTTAACGGTGCCAGCTGTCATGTTTTTGATTTGGTCACTGACAAATTTGTGAAATGCTTCAAAAATGGCTCAGAACTGGTTCATTTGTTCAACAGTACTCTGCATGTAGTTCCTGTCCAGTGAGTAATGCTGAACTTTCTCATTTGATACACGTTGCACTGTTAGCGGACAAAGGAATTTGACTTATTTTGTTTGACTTTTAAAAAAGAGACAATCAGAAAATCTGAACTCTTTGTCTTTTTACACAGGGTTTACTGAGTTCCCAACCCAGGTGACCTGTCCAGCTTGTCATTCGACTGTTGTCACCAGGACCGCCTACACTCCCGGAGCATTGACTTGGATCCTCTGTCTTGTCATCTGTTTTTTCTGGTAATGATCTTTATTTTTGGACTGAAAAAAAAACGGCTAAGTGTACTTGATTTTGTCGTGATACCAAGGTATCAATAATATTAACATTAAATGTGATAGTACAACTACAACAGAAACGTTGGTACCAGTGGAAAGGTTAACGGGTTTCGTTTCCTGTTCTCTCGATTTTGCTGCAGTGGATTTCTTGGCTGTTGTCTGATCCCTTTCTGCCTCGATTTCTGCCAGGACGTTGTCCATTCCTGCCCAACCTGCAACACTGTCGTTGGGAGGTACAAACGCTTGTGATAGGTTGGGCTGACCGCTGTATCCCACTGCTGCCGCCCAAGACGCCCATGGCGCCACACACATCACCAACTTTTCCTAGATCAGACAAAATCTTTAAACTGCGTTCCTATATTTACCACTAGTGCTGATTCTTGCAAAGGTAAGAAATAAATCCAAATGAAAAATATAATGAAATCAAAATAACATTCATCTCTCGAGTACATTTAATTAAAATCAGTCATAGAAAACATTGAATGACTCAAAAAGCACCCAATATACTACTCATCAGTCGGTTGAGTCATATTACCTACTTAAAATGACAGTCGACATCTAAAAGTCAATATGAAAAGAAAACGTGGAAATGGTTTACAACAGGAAACAGTAAGCCACAAGTGAAGCGGCACGTGCAGCTGTTGGTGTCGGGGGGGGGGCGAACGAATGTGGTTTCAACATGATGCTGGGGAGAAAAAAAATCCAAAGCCTTACTCACGGTCCCCGAATCCATGCTTTCAGTTTCTGGTTTGTTTTCTCAGTGTGCTGATGCTAATATTTGAGAAATAAATATAACGATTATTTTCTTCCCTACTCAACTGTGAAGTATTCTTTATAAAAAAATCCGTGGGGGCAATTTCCTCTTCCCCCATCCACACGTTGGATAAGCTACTGCACCAGTGTAAGTGGTATTTAAAATTTGTAAAAAGTAATCTCACGGGACGTGAATGACACCGTTATAGCAACCCTACAATAAATAGTCCTTCCAACTGCCTGTGGTCGTGTATCGTGAATAACTGATAAATCATGAAAAAGTAAAAAGAAGGAAAGCAGAGAAACCTTCATCGCTTGTTTACATCATTCACCTCACAAAATAATCACAGGAAGTTCCACAAATATAACGGACGCTTGAGCATCATTAAAATCCAAAGCATGTACAAACAAATCCTTAATACTAAACATGGAACTTTTTTGTGTACTTAGCAGTGGTAAATGTTTGATCTCACGAAACAAGTGGCTAAATTAATTTGTATGCAAATTGCACTGTTAAGCATAATTTGATTCATAATTGAATTAACAAAGGAACCTCTTAATTTTTTCTGCATTGTCAATTTATTATTTAAATGAGTACAGATTATTTTACATATGATATAGTTTCATATATTACATGGTGAAGTACATCTGGCTTTAAGCCACCAATGCATAAAACCATAAAAAGCTTTTAACTGAAATGGAATGTACCAAAACCTGATTATGTACACTAATCGTTTACAATTAACTAAACGTATTTCAAAGAAAATGTACCTCTTCGAAAGAATACTGCATGTGTTATGAATATCACCTTTAGACGCTTTATTTTTACGTTAACACTTTTCAGTACTGTAGCCGACTTAAATTCCTTTTATTTCAAACATGTCATTGTTCTTTTTAAAGGAACAACAACAAAATGTACACTTGCTACACTTTTCTTCTGTACGTTCCATTAGCCTATCTGCTGTGAGCTCCTTACGAAGTAAACACTGAATGTGAATTTCAATACATACAAACAGCAATACTTTTTAATCGTTTAAAGTTGAATAAAAATAACCAACGTTTAAGTTCGCCTTTTCCTGTGTTTTGTTTTATTGCCCGTTTGGCATTTTCCATTGACAAATTGCTCTTGCAGCTTTTACTCCAAAATTTAATATATATGACTTTCTTAGCCGAAGAGGGCTCTGGGAGAAAAACGCTACAGAACTTCGAAGTACAAACGTCTACTGTTCGTCTGATTTTTTTTCTCCAATTAACTGAAACTCATTGTTGGTGTTCTTATTGACCTTGATCGGAATCTCTGCGCCGATGAATGTTTCATAGTCTGGCGTCTCTTGTCGTCGCCAGCGTCCCTGCAATGCCAAGCAGATTTTGAAGTTTGTGTGAAATATTCAACATCTTATCTATATTAGAGCAGCATGTGGTGTGGGAATTTCAAGCAGTATCTTTCGAAATCACAGAGTTCACAGCTCACTCTCAAAGTGAAAAATTTTGAATGAAAGGAAAATTACCAATAAGAAAAATAAACTAGGTGGAAAAGTTTAATTCTCAAATGAAGTCCGATTGACAAGTAAACTGACCTCCAAATCTCCAGAATGGTTTGGTTCTGTTTGCGTATCTCCTCCGTGATTGGATAAAGGTATAGGAAGAACAGACCAATCAGGATGCAGCCACCAGGTATGCATGTGATCATCAGCCGTAAGGCGAATCTGACCTCATCCGTGACCTCACACACCCCGGGCTTGAACTCGACGACTCTATGTAAGAAAATACCGACTGCGACTTTTATTGTTAAAGAAAACAGTAACAGTAGAATATTGATCTTGCATAATGAAAAAGAAAAGATGCTTATAAATACGAAGACCAAATGCTCAAGCTGCATGCAATCAGGTCTTTTACCCAGGATCATATTGTGCGTCAGAGTTTCGGGAAACTGGCAATTACTAATCTCTTTAAGCCCCTTTCGACTTCAAACCAAATTCCCTCGCTGTCAAACTGTCCTTTTTGTACACCTACTATGCTTCACAAAAACCCGTAGTTGTTTTCTTTTCTACTTGTTATGCTCATTTTTATTCTTGCCTCTTCAAACTCCAGAGTACCGAATCATATTGAGTCATGGAGGAAGAAAGATCACGCAGAAAGCTTTGAGATGGGGCATCGTCACTCCGTCCAATTAGCACAGAGGGTCAGTGCTTACAGATCTATCAGTAGGCTGACAACAGTTTTGGAACATGAAGAAAAATACACAGCATGGGCCACTGCGCAAAATTTGAAAACTAACCCGAGCACTATGGTGGTGACTCCGATACATATTCCTGATCCAAGTTTCACAATCATGATGTAGAATGTGTAGAAGATGGTCTCGTACCCTCTCTTCTTCTTCAGTAAGAAGTCGTCGATAACGTCAGGAACCATACTCCTAGGAAAGGAAGACATAAAAATGAATTTCTTTCCCTTGGCCCGCCTTTTCTGAAAAAAAAAAGCCAACTATCACTCTCTCTCTTTAAGAAGCCTCAAATCATTGAACAGGAAAGCCACATAACCTGCAGCTTACCATGGTATCAGCTGGACGACAGCAACGACATTTCCCATCAATATTGCCATAATGTACTGAACCCACGTGACGCCGTACGGGACGATACCCCAGCTTACAAGCAGCGGAACAGACGGCTAAAATCAATAAAATCAAATAAAAAAACAAAGAATGTATCAGCCCAACGACTTGCCTTAAGCAAAAATACTACTCTCTCCTTGAGTGACTTTTGGCAGTTGGAAAGAACCTTTGTATTCAGTTCAGGTATTCCGCTTCCTCTTTAAACCATGCAAACATTAAAAATTGTATTTCGAACAGTGATGTAAATGAAAAAATCCTGGCACCACAGAACTGGATATTTAGCCGAGGGCTTGAGGGAGTTAGCGCCGATCTGGACTTATTCTGTGCAGAAAAAAATGCTGGGTAATTGTTTAAGGAAACCGTTGGGAATAAAAAGTTAAACCCTTTGAAAAACCAACTTACCAGCAAGCCAATGAACAACGTCAGTTTCTTGCCCAATCTCTTCACACACCTGCGCCATAGCGGCATCAATAAAAATGCTGAGATCTGTAGAGTTAGATTGAATAAATGCCCGCCAGAAAGTAATAAATGGAGGCAAACATTTTGCTATCTGCTGGTAATGAGCAATTCTTGGTTTTTCTCAAAGGGAGGGCACCGTATAGGAAATTATGACTGCAGAGGGAGTGTTTGTCTCACACGGGTCTGGATCTCGATCAGTGATCCCCAGCAACAATGGTTCCCTGCACCCATTAGGCGGGTTCTGGTGCCAGTGAACCTACAAGGGATAACTGAGATTCGATTACAGAGATTTGACTCGAGATTCTTATCCTAATGAAATAAAGTCCAGAGGCATATATGTACTGGGGCAAAGTCATCTGCCCATGCGTGTTGGGTTCAGAGTGTAGATTTCATCATGGCGCGCAGTTCCGTGCCATCGTGGGTTTGTAGTACCCTATTGAATAGATGGTCTAGATTAAATACAAATCCATGCTCACCAAAATTATAATGATCGTTGACTGGTAGTTTGTCATTCCAAGGGTGTGAAGAGAGTACAAGACGAAATTCCCCTGCATTGCCTGTTCAATGCCAAACAGAACAGGTACATGTAATTAAGGGATACGGCACTCGGACCTGACAAAGCACATCTGAAGACATCACACTTTCCACTGTAGATTTCGCTGACGCAAGAAATTCATTATCACTTTTTGTATCTCTCGGTGAACTTGTCTATTTTACATGCACGTTTCATTTTTTGAGCTCTATACCGATTTCTAGTGCTTTACATGTGAAACAACGTGTTGTGGCAGTGAAAAAAAATGAGGGCGCTATTCACGTACGTTGACTGCCAAGACGAACGGAATCAGGAAAGCGATGTGTTTGACCCAGGGGCCAAAGGTCAGGACACTCTTCACAGCTTGCCCAAATGACTCCTCGTACTTGGTCTTCCTCTTTGGAGCTGAAAAATTAATAATATACGCGTACACTTTGTCACATGTTTATGAAAAGTAAGTGATGCATGTGGAAATTTGAACCCCTCTGTGAATTAAGCCGCACTTTGGTGGTGCTATACCGCAAAACTTACGGCATACAGTGTCTCTCTTGTATATTTGAAAATGTAGCTCTTGAACTAGATAAACAGTGGGTTAAACTTACATAGAACCTCTTTTGTTCCAAAAATGGCGCACATGGAGCAGATGAAAAAGAGGCTACAGAGGACAGCGGCACCAACTAGATACCCTTGATCCTAAGGATAAAACAAAGCCATGGTTAAGGAAGTAAACAGTTCTGAAAAGGTCATTTACGCAAAACAGTATAAAGGGAGAAGGTCCGAATCAGTTGCTAAAATTTAAGTGTATGCGTGCTGATACAAGGAAACCGCCAAACTTTGGTACGAAACTTTCCATTTTAGATTTGGAAGGTGATTTCGTGGGAGCCTTCTCACTCTCGTCAGAAGCAAGGTTGCCGCGGGTAACGGTTGTGAAGGAAAACACAGAAGACTGTTTTCATAAGTCAGTTCGGGATTTCAGAGAAATTTTGAGAACAAAGCATAAGAGTGGTCAACCTCGACTGCATGGACTACGCACGCGTTCGTTAAACGTAAGGATCGCGCAAGGCATAGTAGGATCTCAACATATGGCGCGGCTAGATCGTACCGATGGGAACGACCTCACCTTAACTTCCACTTCCTCGGGTGGTATGGTGGCCGTGTCGTTCAAGGAGCGGCCTACTGGGGAACCTTTTTATTTAGACGTAGCTGGTACAGTGACAAGGACAGACCCATGGACGAATTGTCCAAGAAGATTTCCCAACACTTCCGACCCCATTCCTGGAGGGGAAAAGTGTAACGTAGGATATCTTTTTCGATGAGGACAACGAAACCTTAATATTTCGTATCTCGCAATTCACTATACACAGCGGAGGCACTTACACAGCTAAATTAGACATCTGCATTATGTAAGTAGTTTTCAGTTGTACAAAGACATTTTACCAAAGAGTCTGGAAGACTGTCTGAAAAAGCACTGAATGCTGAATCGGTCCAACTCTGTAAGCAGGTATTGTCAAAAATCTCCTAATACAATGTGAAGAAACTATTACAAATGGATCTCCGAATGTCTGTGAAAGTTGTGAGAGGGAAAATAAAGCATGCATTTTGTACAGCTTTCTAAAAAAGGAGACGAGAATTTAAAAAAATCTCTAAACATGGCATACGCCGCCAAAAAACCAAAAGACAACTTCACTGCAGGTGAGGAAGGCAGTGCTTTTTTTGCTTAGTGCGTCTTGAGAACGCCAAGACTTAGTTTCTGGACAACCTTTTGTTCACCGCATTCTTGTGGGTTTCATAGCTGCGCGTGCTTGCAGGAAGAAGGCGAGTAGTAGACTGTACGACTATACGAAGTACTTCGCCATTGCACGCCATAACTCACTGTGCGTGTGGTTGTACATGACTGGCCGCTATATCACGCATCCTCAAAGTTTTCCACATGAACGGCATCTTGGGAACTCCTGCCTCTAAAGGGCACCAAGTTAAACCGATGCAGAGTTGTTGCTGGCACTTTTTGTGAAAAGATGTGAAACCTGTGGTGTGTCTTATTTCGACTAGAATGAGAGAAGTGAGCTCTCTGGATGTGTCACTGGAGACTGCAAACAATTGCCATAACAAAATTGACGACGAAAAGCCATACGCTGTCTGCCATCACACAACAGGCAAAAGTGATTTACCAATTGGATATGTCGTCGATAATCAGTACTTACGGAATGCTGTCGCCTTGTCTCGCTCTGCTTGGTTATCGGTTAGGCAAAGTGTGAGTGTGGCAAAAGGCATCTGATAAAACTAAATGAGAAGAAAATGATGGTTTGACCATGAGATTCTGGTAAGTAATTTGGTTTATAATTATCCGGTGTGAACAACGCGATTATTCCATTTTGGCATGATTGAGGGGGAAATATTTTGGGCCAAGGTTTGGGAACTTTAGGCAGCCTCCTCATTCTTGTCTATTTGCAAACTGATTTGTGTTACTGTGGCCTTTTTTTTTAATCAGGGATAATGGATACCCTACTCAATATACCAAGCCGGCAGATCAATTATTGCCCATAGGCCATACCGTGAGGAATGTTTGGAAGAAGCAGTAGAAGACAAGGTACCAGGCAAGTTTCAGGTAAGGTTTGGTAGTCTCAGGAGTAATAAAGAAACACATGAAGCAGGCGATTGCAGGGAAAGTTGCCACGAGCATCCTGTGGATTAGTTAAAAAAAACAAAACGGTTTTATTACAGCAAAGGCAAAGAGCAGCCTTTGTTGCCCAAGCTTAAGTTAAGGGCTACTTTTACTCAAGTATGTATCTTAAAAGTGTTAATGCAGGAATGAAGTATAAATTAAAATGACACTTTGATAAATTTGAGACATTGTCGGTAGTTGGCCTACTCCCGTTTAGCCGCTTTGAACCGTTGTGTTATACCCTATACCGCCGCAAGGTACAAGACAAAGATTAGCTCAACAAGGCCAACCATGACTGTATGCAGATGTAGATGCTGACTTAGTCTTGACGTTCTTGATTGGAAACCTTCGGATTATTCCTTTGATATTTACCAAGGCTTCGATTGTAATCTTTAATGTCTGATACTGGTGACCAACGTACGTCACCTACCATGGTTTGTGCTTGCCAAATCGTCCGGTTTTGGTTCGGAAGACGAGAAAGCCAATTATAGGGTCAGTCATAGCGTCCCAAATGCGGCCAATCAGAACGATTGCACTTGTGTAGAATGGTGGAACCTAGAGGGTTGATATCGAGCAAGTTTTGCACATAGTTCAATTAATATGGTTTGGTACGATAAAGCCTTTTTCAGGTTATTCCGAGAGTGTGTTTGGTTTTGTCCTCGGAGACAAGCTCTCCAGTTGTGTGGCTTAAACCGGCATTATTAAATAGCACCCTCAGCTGCTACCATATATGGCCCAGAAAGCTTTGAAAAGGATGGCCTAGCTTGAACTTTGCGAAGAAAAGTTTGTTTAATTAAGAAGGATAGGGTTTTAAAGTCCAACTTTCCCTAATTCTAAGAAGCTTGCTTTATTGCTGACTGTTTTTGGTCTTTACAATGTTTGTTTTGTCCTCTTGGGTTTTTAGTTTCCAATAAAAATGCCTCAAACACCACTGAGGTACTTGATTAGTGGTTAGTTTTTCTTGCGTTTCAGTATTACTTTTGACCCTTCCTGGAAGTCGTGTCAAAGGTCGTTACAATTGTAATTGATGATCTGTTTGACCTTAGCAGTTTCCAGCAGAAATACGTTGATGTAGAATCCGAGTACGGTGTTGGTTAGTTGGTAAGGGATGCCGCCTAGACCATAGAAGACCTTGGACCGCATGGACAGCTTCAGGCCCGGACTTGGCCGATTCCTAATGCGTGGTCTTAAGGGTGTCCTCTGCAGGAAATAAAATTCTAAGCGTTTTACAGCTAAAAGTCTTCCCACTTCTTTAGTTCTTATCATTACAGTCACCCTATAGCTGTCCGTTTTCGTTCGGAAAATTTGTCTGGAAATTAATTCACCCGCGAAAACTATGTGCCTTTTTGTATGAGACCACCTTTTGTATGTGTAATCTGGACACTTTAGTCAGTGATTAAGTTCTTCATTCTGTGGTTTTTATCATGCTACATAGCCCCGGCTTTCCACCGCAATACCAACAAATGTGATGACAGATAATACACAACCCTGTTCTATTACTACAGCCTGCATGAATGTAGGACTACACGCAGTGATGAATATGTAATCAGACCATCACAGGTCGAGTATTGCAGTTCTTCTAGGTGCCTCTGATTTCAAATTGATTGTAACTGCGGTCAACATGAATGTGTTCCACAGATATGTCACACTGAAGCAATCCAAGGTCGAATGCATTGTGTTAAAGCTACTCATGGTAGTCACGAGATCTCATGCTCCTGTGGTTTGTTTGTTGTTGTAGTGTGATGCACTTACACAATTTGACATCTTTGCAAAAATCATAACTACTTTGGGTAGTGCCTTGTATATTTGGGTGTGCCATTTTGAACCATGTTAAGCTCTGAAGGAAATAGAACTTAACAAAACTCGTCAATTTGCCATTTTTGGCGTTTTGTGTGTCTGGGTCTCTCTTTGATAATGACTGTACTGCATAGATTTGTCCTCAAGTCATATCTCAGTTTCTTCAACGGCAAGCGCAAGCTTGCAGTTATTTACATGAAAGTAGATAGCAAGAGGCCGAAGCTCGTAAGAGCTTACCTATACATAATTAAATTAAAAGATTTCCTCAACATAATACAGACTTCGATACAGATGAAAATAAGAAATGAATTAGTAAGAAGTCTAATTATGACTACCTCATCACTGTAGTAAGTCTCCTTCATGTCAGTCCCCTTGCTAGCCATGTTTTCAAATTCTATTTCTCCTTTGATTGAAGTTCTTGTCCTGGCCAGCTTAAAATGGCCTAATGGATTTATGCGGAACAGATCATGATAACAGCGTTATAATTAACACACAATCGGACTTTGGCCTAACCACTAGTTGGTCCTGATGCTCCCGCTTAACCACAGTGCCGCACTGGGTTGACTTGTGGTGACTTCACGCAGACTTTGCCTCCGCAATTATAGTCCCACCGGCAGATAAATTTGGGGCATTGAAAAGGGCTAAACACCCCTCAGAGATAAATCTTTGGCAAACGAATACGCACTGGTAACTTTGTTGGAAAATGGTGCTTTGTTGAGCGAGCACTTGGAACAATCAAACTGTCCCGTCAAAATTTTCGGTATAAACAAAAACTGCGCATGTTGCTATATGAACCCCTTGGAAATGGGCGCGTTTTCTGGGAACAGATTCACATGTGCATGTTTCTGCAAAGAACTACAGTTGACTGATGGAAACCAGGAAGCGTGGTTTGATGGGTGGTTTATATAGAAAACTGACACCTCAGTAGTCAAGCCTGCCTATCAGTCAGGAACCCACATCAAGATCTGGCAGTCAGATCAGTGGGCATCGCCGGTGGTCGCTGAGGTTTCCTTAAACGTACGAGCTGCTGCGAGTGCGCGGGCGAATGCCCTTTTTTGCTTAGAGTCAAAATGGATGGTTGTAAATGTTTAACACGTGGATATGTTAATTCAACACGCAACTTGTTTTAGCTCGACGCACTTGCATCGTATAATGATTGTAGTAGACGGTGATATCTACAATGCCTGTAACCACACGGTGCAGGTCATAGGAGGTCAAAATATCAATCGCCAGTCTGTGTTTCTGTTGAAAATGTACGGTAGGTGCAAACAAAATCATAGATTTACATCTTTTCTCGGTTGGGGAAAATAATACACATTGAACCGTTAATATGCGATCTCTTAGTACTGAATCGGACATTTTTCTTTTTTATGTTATCTTACAAGACGAAATCCAAAGTTAAACATGGCAATACATGTTATGAATTGTCTGACCACACGATACTGTGTGCTGTGTATTTTACAAATACTTTTAGTAATACTTATTTTCAAAGTTTTTCATTTACGAAGCGTATTAGACAAGGCATTAAAACTACACTAAATAATATCTGCAGCTGAAGTATCACTTTTGGTATAAATACAGTAACAAGTATTTTTCTCTTCAATTAAATATTAAACCTGAATCTCCGTGTACCGTTCGTTTGCCTCATTTAATCCATCCGGTACAGGGATAAAAAAGTAAGATTCTTATTCTTTTCCAACTGGACAATTAAATGCTCAAATTTTATAAATAGCGGGTGCCCATAACATTTAAGCTCCAAACAGGTACGTAGATTCGGCAGTTTGTTTTCACTTCTTGTTTAACCTCCTTTTGATTTGGAAATATTGCCAAGAGCTCAATTTATGATCATTGTATTATCCGACACCGACGTATGAGCGTAAGCTTATAGCTTGAATTACTTAAATTTTAGTAAGTTTAATATTTGAATCATTTTCGTTAAAATGTGTATGTGATGCCGTTATTTTCTAGGTTACCTAATGTAACTCATAGTTACACTACTTCGACTTCTGCGTTATAACAGATACTCTAATTAATGAAACCTCGAGCCTTTATCTGCTTAACAATTGTCACTCCACTGAAGAAAAACAAAACTTCTCAAAAGCGATACACGCATGAACCAAAATTACCACTGTGCTATTAAATCTATTAAAAACGGTTATTGACTGCATATGAGCCTCTATACATTTACATCGTATTGGCACTATACAGAAGTACAGTACCCCCTCAATGGCGGTAATGAAAGAGCTCGGGCCGACACCTGAACGCCATTGCCACCTTGTGTCTATACATGATGCGCCTGCCCGCAGGTGTCGACCCTAACGGGCGTCATTGCTGCGTAACAAAGCGCCTTCTCTCGTTCAAACATCAAGCACACAAGGCGTTTGTATTTACAGATTAAAAAAAAAAGTATTGAAATTTCTACAGTTGAAATTGTATGGAAATTGCTATATTACGTGCGCCAAGGCCCCAGGGAGCCTTTTTACTGTGTTCGAGAGTATGACGTTCTACTAAAAATAGGGAGGTTGTTTGTAAGGTTGGATTACCGGTTATAGATATTGTTGTGATAAATTGGTTGCAATTTCAAACAAAGGAGTAGCGAACCAGAGTTTTTTTTTTTTTTTTTAGCTCTAACCGGCTTGCCGTCATCCGGTTATTTGCAGCATTAATGTTCAACGTGACGATCTATTGAGCTTCAATTCAAGATTAATTTCCTATGTACATGTGTACACTGTCTCTGTCTCTGTGTTACCATCCGTCATACTACGCAGGCGTGCCTGCGTGCGCATCCAGCTCTGCCGACGGGTCGACCTAAGGGTCAGCGTCTCCTTCATCCGCTTGCGAAAATTGTCCGAGAGCAGTGCGTAAAGTATAGGGTTGAGGGCGCTATTGAAGAAATAGCACAAATAGGCAAATGGAATGAAAATTTGGAAAGGCTCCGCAAAGCCGTCGCCGCCGAAATTCGAATAAAACGAAAGAACCTGATATGGTAACATACATAATGCGAAGGACAACACGACCACAACCAACAGCTTAATGACTTTCTTGCGCGCTGCGATTGTTTCCTTCTTTTTATTCTTCTTGCTTTTCCTCTCCGGTTTGGATATGGTCAAGGGACGAGACCGAGACAGGTGGTTGTGAGCCCGTCCGGGCTGCAAGGTTTTGACGGGGTGAGGCATGTTGTTGTTGGGCAAATTCTGGCCGTTTTCCCCCGGAGGAATATTGCCCGTGACACCAAGTCTGGTTTCCTGTATCTCCTGTGTGTCTTTTGCCGTCGAGGAGTCCCTACTGTCCTCGAAGTCGACCTGAATACGAATTGGCTTCTCGTGGGCCCCGGGTTTGTAAATGTCACGTGGGTCCACGGGACCGGAGGGGCAGCTGTCTTCGTCTGGCTCGTCCAGGAAGAACGGTCCGATCCTCTGGTTTCCGCTCCCCGCAAGTTTGTTGGACACTTGAGCCTCCATCAGGACTTGGGCTTCTTCCGGGTTACTCAAAGCTGGCTGCTCACCCTTTCTTTTCTGGTCGGCAGGGGGCGCTGCTCCCTGCCGCGGGCGGATCAGGTACCGCACTCTGCCGAACTGCTTAATGAGGCTCCGATTGGAGCGTCCGGGGCTTTTCTCAGAATCAGACGCGACAAGTCTCAATTTACTACTCATCCATAGCTTCTGACATATGAACCCGTATAGCACCACCATTATCAAGAGCGGAATGATGTAGTAGATAAAGAAAAACACCAGGGTGAGTTGCTGGCCCTGGCTTTCGTTGTCGGTTAGATCAGGATCTATGGAGCAGTAAGTTACATTATCGTGGACAGTTATCACGTGATACAAAGCGTAGTGGATGTTCAGCAAGGCGCTGGCTATCCATACCACAGCCATGGCCACCATCAGCCGGCCGGCAGTCAGCAAGCGCCTGGTCTCTAGTGGGCGCAAGATGGCTATGAATCGCTCCATGGAGATGACAGTCAGGATAAAGATTGAAGAGGTAGTGGTGGCAGCCATGATGTAATGATGGACCTTACACATGAAGTCGCCCAAGAACCAGCCAACGCTGACGAACATAAGGAGCTTGGGGACGATGCAGAAGATCGAGACGAGAAGATCCGCCACAGCCAGATTGGCCAAGAAGAAGTTTGTGACTGTGCGCATTGAGCGGTTATAAGCAATGACGAAGATGACGAGGAGGTTGCCACAGAGGCCTAGAATAGACGTCACTGTGAAGCTTATGATCAGAATCTCCTTCAAAGGTGATTCAATGTACGGGTCCTTCCATACTGTGCCATTGGTATCATTGGCAAACTCTGTATAAAAGAAAACAATAGAATAGAGTGTTTAATTCCGTGGTATCGTGAAGTTCAAAATAAAATAGACTCATGCACATTCGCCTACATAGTGTGATTGCTTTAATGGTTCCTTTTGTCAACTTCAACTGCTCTTTGCCTGTGTATTAATAGCGATATTACTGGTGAAAAAATCTTTAAATTCTCATCACGATCATCTTTCAGGCCGGTGCGTGCTGATGAGAGTATTGCAGTGCGATTCCAAAGAGAGCCGTCAACACTTGGTAAACAGAATATCCCTTCTGCTGTTTACCCACGAAATAACAATGAATTAGATCCAGAATGAATCGACATTCTGTGCCTGAATCATAAGCCGAATCCCAGTGAAGCCGTTTGTTTCTTAAATAGGATTCTGTGTTGTTCTGTTGAAGGGTCATCCTCTCCCTTTTGTGACTTGAGATGGATATTTGTTCGGCGTTATGTTTCAAATATCGCGTCGCTATCCAAACAAAAGTTGAAATTACTTCAGACGATGTGTTGGAAGCAGCTCATGATGGTACGCACGCGTTTGGGCTGTAATAAGGCAAACTTACCCTCCATTTTTATTGATGATGTGCTGTTGAAAAGTGCTGCAACTTGTTCCGCTGGCACTAAGCAAAACCTGACGAGGAATGCTTCCCATTTTCAAGCAAGGTTGGATACCAAGAATTCCTCTAGGTGTCAGCTTTATCTGCTTAAAGAAATAAAGGAAGATTAAGGCACAAATATTCTGAAACTGCCTCCTTGATAACGTCAGGTGGATACAGGGCCACATTTTGGGGAGAGGGATACATTTTTCCCGGGGGATGGGGAATATAAATTTTGTTTTTTGGGGAGGGGGTTTGGCGTGGCACCCATTTCCCCCCTCTAGGATCCACTGCTAATATCTCTTCATAGTGTCATTGCGTTTACTTTGTGTCAGATATTTGAAACGGGGATGATGCACTTCCAAAAGTCTTACCTACAGTGGGCTCATTAACATGCCTTTGAATGCATTATACATTTTTTATATGGATTGGACAAGTCTTCGATTAACATTTCCATGATTTTGCTGTCAAAATGTGTAGGCTATAAAAATGTTGCATTGTTCCGCGATTTGGAGAAATTGTACTACTCCAATCATTTTGGTAAAAAGGCAAAAAGTTGGTTATGGCATCCTCAGTCCTTTTGGGACGCTACCGTGGTTCATGTGCCCAAGCAAGGTGTGCCCGAACCGTTGCCTGAGGGCGTGCTTGCCTGTACTCGACTTCGCTCCTGCTGTTTGCTTTTGTTTTATTTTCTCGAGCCGGAGTCTGCTCGTAGCTCCTCCGGGGACGACATGCTATCCCCGGCTCCCTGAAACGCAACACCGCGGCGATTTTGCAATTTAAGAAGGGAAGGGGGTTCGTGTGTGTGGGTGATATTTGGGGAAAACAGAACAAGTGGGGTCCCGGATTAAAAACCTTAGACTGTGGTAAAAACATCTGACTGAATTCCCAAGCTGAAAGATACCCGATTTAAGGTAGTATGGCTGGGAGAAGATGGTTGTTTTCGTTAATTTGTCCAGTTGGTTTTGTAACGGGGGGCCATGAATTCAATTTTTCGTGACCTGTCAAAATACCAATTCAGTTTTGATTCTATGATCTTATTATTCGACAGAAAGCAAGCTTCCAAAGATTTGCAGACGCTATAGGGACGTAATTAGATACCCGAAAAACAGATTTTTAATCAGGTGGTACTACTGACTGTGATTCTGCACACACTTCAGAATATTTTGGGGACATTAACGGTGCTGGCTCTGTCCCCTTTTTTGGAGGGGGGGGGAGAACTTTGCTTGTCCACGGGTCTCAACGGGAGTGAGGGGGCCTTCTGTGCTTAAGAACTGTAGCTTAACGCTGTCCCCAGTCTTTCCATTTCTTGACGGTGTGCGCCTAAGGCACTTCATTACTAAAAGATGTATCAATTTATTGAAATGCCGAACGCTTTCAACGCGCTTCTTTTTAAACAAATTACCCATCGATCAATCATTTAATACGCACCCTTTCCCGTCTCCCTTGAAATTATTGTGGCGCGCTTCTTTCGCGCCACTGTCACCCCTCAGTGCATGGACAGTGAAGAGAACTTCGTTCCCCTAGCTGTGATCACGTCTGCACCTTGCGCCACACGGACCCCTCTGAACATCGACAACCTAACGGTTGTGAGTTCTATTATTCCAGGCGCTCTTTACACTTCTACCCGTGAACTGTCTCAGGACCCATACACCCTAATGAAATCACGCCATGGCATATTACACCTCACGCGTTGCACCATACCCTGTCAGCCCCTGGGATCAGATTGCTGGTTAAGATTATGAACCAACGGGCCAATTAAATACATCTGAGAAGAAAACTTGGGTCGAAACGGTCGCATTATGGTGTGCGCATTAATTTGCTTGCTGTAATACCTGCCAGGCGTGATTGAAGAAGATCGGGATGGTCGAGCGATTATGACACAGTGTAAAGTTTAATTTTGTGTGGGCAAGAAGTAATTGTAAAACAAATTCAGAACCCAGTTAACCAAGTTAGCATTGTTCCAAAAAGGTATGTGCAGTAAGGCAAGACATATTTGGAAGTGTTTTTGACAGTATTTTCTTTTATGCAACTTTCGAACAAAACGACTCAAGGAAATCTAGACACAAATGGTAAACTTTACTTGTACAAATTCACTTATTTCTTAAATCCAAGTGGATTTTTTTCCTTTCTGTAAAGAAAACCACTGTTTCCATAGTTCACTAGCGACTTTTTCTAATTGCCCGATTCGCGATCAAAGTTTAAGCATCCCTCAAGCTGAAATGCTCATTTGTAGAGTGTGCTTTGGGCGTGACACGCACTCCGTCGCAAACCAGGGTCCCACGGGTTCATCCTTGTACATGCCGTACCATGAGTAATGTATCTTTAGTGGGGGCAATTTGGCCGGCCACGGGCTCGTTACGACCGCGCCGTGCCCCAGGGACTGGCAGGCAAGATCACCTGTGTGACCGGTTTCGTGCCCAGTATGATTGAAATGTTTGCGGGGGGCCTATCTTTCCAGCACGTATGCCGCAGAGCCATGAGAAAAGCCGTAAATCAATGAGATATTTGGGCCTAAGATATGAGAACGTCCGTTTGTATCAGTGATATCATAATGGTGACGCTGGCAGAATTAGTACCATACAAATGGCCATTTGGAAGTAAATCTAAAATATGTTGTACTTCATTACAGTCTTCCAATCGACACACTTTTCAGGAGCAATAAATTTATTTTTGGTGTATGTTCTAACTAAGACAATATAGAGCCAAGGCTTCCAGACATATGATTGTGTCAGTGCACAACGGAGGAAAGGCGAAACATTGCCTCCGTGTGTAGCGTTTTCTGGGTCTACAGCAATTTCTTCAATAACATTTAATAAAAGCGCACGGTGAACCAGCGAGCTAAATATTCCTTGGCTGCCGCCTTTGTTTTTGAAGTCTTGGATAAAGGTGAGATACCGGGCAACCAACCTTTCTGCGCATTTGTCATTGTAAGAGGACACTGTAATATTAAAAAGCTCAATAACCGCTGCCAGTCCTATTTGCCGAGCAGGTGGTCTGCATTGCGGCAATCAAACAGAAAACTAACTAAGCATCCTAAACTCACGAGCTATAACATAAATGAGCGATTAAAGTCAGTCTGGCGCCCGCCACCTAATGTATTTCAGCTCTTCGACGACATTTCTGTATTGCCATATCCCCCCCCCCAAAAAAAGGGAATTCGTGCGTCGAGGCTTAGCATATCAGAAAATACATTGCCTTGAATTCTACGGTTTGATTAAATCAAGGAACTCTTAATTATTCGGCGGGCATTTCGACGGGTTCTAACCGATTTAAGATTCTAAGCGCAAAGGTTTCAGGTGCTTTTTATTAACGTCATGCAGATAATAACCTCTAATCCCTTTATACCGTAAAACTTCATTAATTGCTTGTTGGGGTGTACTGTTTGCCCCCAAACTTGAAAAAAAGTTGCAGACGTACTTTAACTTTTACGTGGAGGTGTTGCTCTTCCATACATTTACTGCACATTTTTCTTCTCAGGTAAAAGTCAGGCTCATATACTGTGTACTGCAAGGAATTTTCTCTACCAAAGTTTCAAAGCTCTTGTGGTGTTATTTCAGCCAAAATTGACACATCTATTAAAGGGAATTACTTTGAGTTTTTAATTAAAGAAACAGCAAGTACAGACACAAAAACTCAGTTGCAGAGTTTTAAGGTAACAAGTTTGAATAATTTTTTTTTATCAAGCTCGGGTGTCTGTTTAAAAAAATAATGAGCAATAGTTCCCGGTCATTCGTTTGAATCCACCGTGGTGTGAATAATACCGCGGTTTGGCTGTGCGAGCAAAGGCAGAAAACTATTGGACTTTATGCTGATTACATTTCTACAAACGTTTACACTTTTGACCCTCGCGTCTGGCGGGGAAGTGGGAAGAAAATGAAAGCATAAGACCGATGAAAGAACCGACCGTTTCCCAACCATTATCCGCTGGAGAAAGAATGCATAAATTCCCAGCCGAGTCTATTTACGTCGAGATCCTAAAGGTTAACTGATCAAAAGAAGTTCCTGGGAACGATGGCTCCGCGACAATTTCATTTCGGCGCGAAGCGTTTGTTTCGGCGGGAATCTTTTAACTCTTAAGAATGTTTATGTGTACATGAACGGTCCCGTCGCATAACACTTCACGCGCAGAGTGTCTGTTCTCAACAAACATCCATGAACGTCGTTTTTAAAAACTCCGATGTGGTTATTTATTGACTGAGTTTTACACCCTGCAGACAAGTAAGTGTCTATACTATAGTTCAACAGGAGACGATCAATTAATCACGTTATATTTTATGTAGATTCCATCTAACACTCTAAAGCAGTAACTGAGTGAATCTTAGTCGGTTCAGAATGGAGGTGTTTTGGGAAACTGATGAAAGCTTTCTTTAACTAATTAAATGGCTGTCCAATATGCTCATTATGACACGTGTTTTCAGGTCAACCTGGGACCTATTTGTGGCTTTAGGGAGCGGATAATTGAAGCACTTTCCGCTTGAATTCCAACAGTTTTGCGATCAAATCGTCGATAGAGTGTTTAATCTTGCAAGGACTCGTGCATCTAAGCCATCGCTGCGCACTCCGAAGATGTCAGTGCCTTATCGTGCATAATCGTTCTCCCTTCATCCATCAACCGATCCTTTTTATTCCAAGTGAGGATTAAGTCATTTGGTGTGCTATATGAAAGGGCTTTTAAGTGTCAACGGGAACTCGAGAGATTAATGCGTCGACAGGCGAACGTCACTGTTTCTTTGTTGTTGATTGCTCTTCGGTTTTACGAACATTTTCACATCAGCATTTAATTTTCATCTCAGGATTTACAATGTACCTTGTGTAAAGATGACTGAATATAGCGTCGTGTTTTACTCGGCTGCATTCAAGTTGAAGTATTCATTTCCAGTCAGGCTCTCGGCAATAAATAATAGGTCATTATAGCAGACAGCAAAAAGCTGTTATCCCCTTGACTACTTTGTCAGTGTATCATTCTGAAGGCCAACTTGGATCATAATTTGGACATCACGTAAATGCAGCGCTAATTTGACTGAGCAGCGGCGAATAAGCGCATGCTAATTTATGAAATATTTTACCCGATGCTATTCAACAACCCATGGAACTGCTTTCAAATTATCAGATTATATATTCATTCTAATGACGTCAAGCCCATGTTATTTTGAGCAATCGATTAGTAGTTTGGTCAGCAATCAATTAGTGTGATCAGGTTGACGTAATTCCACATTTACTTACATTTTTAAACTTCACAAGGAATTTCTAAATATGTAAAAGAATAGTCAAACCGTTATCACGTCTGCAAGTATGAGATATTTAATTTCCCTGTTATTTTGCATTTTAAGTTTCTGGCTAGATTTTTAGGACTGTATACAAAACGGCAAAGTCATCATTAAAAACAGACCCATATGTGCCGATGTCGCAATTTTTGGGGCCGAAATAACCTCTTGTGTAGCTAAACTAAAGATTGACTGCGACACAGGGAACTTTGATGTTTTTGTCGGAGATTCTAGATTAGAATATCCACCCAGGAGATCAAATCATGCCGGTGAATTCTCTCTTCTCCCTCCCTCTCTCTCTGGGTTTTTTTTTTTACGGCACAACCTGGCTATGCAGCATCCATCCGCATTATCAATAGATTACATGTGTCACGCGCTGTGAGATGCAATAGTGCTAATCTTTGCTTGGGGCACGTGTAGTGTCACATTCTTTGGTGGACAACCCAAGATTTTGTGCGCGTCGTTGCACGCAAATATTTTGCTCAAAACTCCTTTTTTATATTTTTTTTTTATCAGACAGACCTTGCCATCAAGCTTCTTCGTGATAGACATCAATGGTTTCAAGGTATCGGTAGGTACTGAGCTTCAGTACAAGATCCACACCAGTTACACGTGCCTGCTGTTTATGTCTCGACTTACTGATGACTTGCGGTTTTTAATTAAAGAGCCTTTAAAACACCCCTGATCGTTTGCTATTATCTAAGTGAAACGATAGGCAAGTGAAAGCAATGGAGCTTATACAGAAAATGCCCTCAAACAATGACGTCATTCACCGCATGTCTCCATTTTTTTTTTGCTCGATCGTCTCCGCGGCAGTGAAACAGCATACAAAGGTCTTCCATCCAGCGGAATAAGATCCGTGGAGGTCGTGTTTCAAGGACTGTTTCAATGCAGACTCCCCTTGTTCTGTAGCCGGAATTTTGCCAGCAATTGAAAGGCCTCGGTGGAACTCACGAAATGTCGCCCATTAATTTGGACTGATTTGGAAGGCTGTAATTACATTGTTTGAAAATCGGAGCAGGGAGGAGGGGAGAGATAAAAAATGACTCGTTCGTAAAAAATTCTCTGAGCAGTTTGATGCTGCTCAAAGTAAAAATCAACTACGTTACAGACCATATTCCGAAAGAGAAAAACAACATCTTGCAGATGAATTTGAATGTAACCTGAACGGTCCCAGATCTAAACAGTCACTTAATCGTTCGGACTAGAATGCAATCAACCACACGGCCTCTTTCCTATCACAAAATAAACACGCTTTGTATTAGTTGGAATATATCAAATGATGCAATCGTTTCGAAAAGTGGACTCTCTTGGTCGAGAATTCAAACTTCAAAACTCAGAGACGGAAAGAAGAAAATGCTCAAATCAGTGAATGCTGTTCTCTGGATCTTTAGACTAAAGTAATGGAAATCTTTAAGTTGGACTTTACTCAGTCCAGGATTTAAACGCATCTCTGTAGCCAGCTTTAGCTCTATTTTCAGCCTTAATACTTGCTTATCAAAAGATCAAATTTGAGCTCTAACTCAGGGATGGGTTGAATCACTGATTTACCTCCCGAGGAATGTCAACTTGCACAGCGTGACGTTAAGAAGTAACAATTATAATCTCTGACAGAACTCAGATGCTATATACAGTCCACAATAAAGTCGTTGTTGAGAGCACAGTTCTTGCTATTTGCGCTCGGTGAGTTTTGCGTATATGTAACTGCTAATGACCTTCTAGGCTCAAAGGCATACCAGACAGTCGATGTGTGATGCGCTCAGAAACTGCTCTGTTAAAGACTTGGAACGGTGGATAGTGTGATCAGATGAACCCGTGTTCATTTCCGCTCGAGGGCAAGAGAAGGGTGCTTACCCGGCCCTTCAGCAGTTAGTTGCGCGAAATTGAGTTTCGCGCGCGGTAATGACCCGCGCGACCGGAGCGTCGAACTTAGGGACAACGGGAGTATGGCTCCAAGTAAAAAGCTAAATGAAGCAGGCAGGATGACTGGTGAATCTGGGCTTCCTTCGTGACTTGAATGATTTGCTTATAAAACAAGCATAATTTACAAAATCAAGGTCATTCTGCCTTTTAGAAAGATCTGCAAGGATCGATACGATTGAAACTATTGTTTTTGTGTGAATATTTTAGGTGACTGTATGGTCAGCAAAGCCTTTGTGTACCGTACAATTACATAAAATGCAACTACACGCAACTGTAAAGAATTCGATTTATACGTGGTTTTTCACACGTGTAGGCCTAATTGATGTTGACACCACACACGCTCCTGTCCCCTGTATGTTCATTTGTGTCTCCCATCTCCGATGAGATCAGTTATTTTTGTTAGCTCAGGGAGTGAAGGGAAGCAAGGCGATATTTATTCACAGAACCTTTTCGAAGAGTGAACAAAAAAATCGTGGCTGCTGAAACTTAAGACAAGAACTTGAGAGAATCTGTTTTAAAACACCCCTTTCCTAGTTGAGAAGGATCTGGAGTTCTGTCTAGCTAGGGGTGTATAATTTTATTTCTGGTTTCGCCACTGAAGTAGATTCATCTAACAACTGCTGTCCATTACCGACTGTTTGATCGCGTGCAGACAACCCGATTCTCTTGAATTTTGTGGATGATCGAGAAAACAGTGTTTGTTGGCCGACAGGCTGAGTCCAACACAAGCAACTATGCGTTTGTTCTGTCTACGCAACTCGAGGGACCATTCTTTGTCTTCGCATGCCGTCTAGTTTTTACCGGGAGGGTGTGAGACTCCCTAACTAGTTCATGAAAAGTGTGCCATGGGGGGGGGGAGCTCTGCCCAGGCCCGTCGATAGCAAATTACTGCGTCGTCTGCAGAGACACTCTTCACACCTTAGACAATTCTCTAACTTAATAACCCGTGGAAACCCGGCACGTCTATTTGGAACAAGAGTGGCACGAGAGAGAAAAAACCTAGACATTACCGGTGAGGCAAATAAAGATGAGTATCCGTTTTGAAGTGATATTCCGAACACATTCAATCACTTTATCTAATCATTTGAATGCAAGTTTCACAAAGGTGTTCTTTCGATCGTTCATTTCTATAGAGTTTCGTACACGCTGTTGCTACGTGTTCTTGGCTCTCTATTAGAATGTACGAAGACGCATCATATATTTGGAGCAGCTCTCTCACTGAGCGTTTCAGTCATGGTTAACTTCCATCACTGTATTTAACTGCGTTTCACATTGACAACGGAACGGATTAATGTAATTAAACATCTTAAAGTAAAAAATTAATGATACATTGGTCAGACCCTGAATTGAATTTTCTGAAAAGTGAACTGTCATCCGTACAAGAATACAAATAAGCAGGTGCTCATTTCTTTCAAGAAAGTCCGATAAAGTTATTATACAATATTCAGTATAACCTGAGAAACCAGACTGAAAAATTACCTTTTATCTGAATATATGAAATGGAGCGAATGCCAAATGTTGACCACTGACGTCAGTCTTACCTAAGGAAAAACAAATCCCTTTCGCCAAACAAAATACCCCTCCAAATCCCCGCTGAACTCGCGAGCAAAATGTCCTTTTCACAGGGGCTTTTGCATACTGGCGGTATTCCCAATGCCCTTTCGAAGCTCTTCCTCAACTTACCACTTCAGTGTTTTAGTACCATACCACTTGATCCACCTTGGATCCCTATGCCCTCAAACCTCGCAACTAGATTGTCCGATATTGGGCGACAGCCCTTGCTTGGCCGCACGGGTGAAAGGGAAGATGGATTAGACCGATTGAGGACAGGTCAACATCCTCCGGTTAAGAATTAACACCTACGTGTGTCATGCTGTCTGCGGTAGACGGGTATCGATACAGCCAAACGCTGTGCTTAGCTAAACGGTTTTTTTTTACATGTACTTCTTGCTTGCTCGCTGTTGAGTATGGTTTTACCTCTCTTCTTCACGTTACCATTCTGCTCAATTGACCGGATAAGTTTCGAATCACACAGATCAGTGGTAAAATGGGCATCAAATCTCAAATGATTACATTTTGCCGTTCTAATTTATGATAGGCCAAAGCTTTAAAATATTTTTTTTGGTAACTTATTCAGTGCTCATGAAAAGTCAAACACCCACAAGTCTCGCAAAGTTTTCGAAATTAAACACAAGTGTAGAATGCGAGCTTTCTCCGCTAGTGTGTTTAGTACGATTCTTGAATTCCACAATGTCTTTGAAATGAAAATCACTTTATTTTTGTCTTGTTAAATCAGTATTTAAATTTAATTATCGGATTATCGCTTCATTAAACACTCAAAGGAAGCGTGTGAGACTAGACTACTAAAGCCAAAAATCTACCAAGTTTTCTCAACGGCACATTTATTCTTGGGACACTTTAAATACTGTGGCCTCTGGTCACGTGGGAAATATCCGAATTAATTGCCAACCTGCTGTAATACCCGGGTGCAACCTATTTCGGCAGCGATTTGACAGCCAGGAGACGTATCAAGATTAGCAGATGTTCCTGGGCTGTTTAATTAACTCAATTCATCCATTGTAAATGCCGATGCTTGCAAGGTGTCAACGTCTCGTAGCCGAATGAGTTCATATTAATTTTCACCATACAGTTTTTCATTAATTTTTTCTGGCGATGGGTATGTGCAGTCCGTCTTTCAGCAAACCATTGCTTGCATTTTAACGAAAGATATGTTTTTCTGTTGCAAGGCTGGTTAAAATTAAATTTCTTGTATCACTTTAATCAGCCATTATGAACTGTGGGTAATTTTGTAGGCCTAATTGTTATTTTAATGTCAATTCATTTGCTTACAATTTAGCGCACTTATTACATTGCCGAGCATGAAATAATAATTAGTAGTTTTATTAATTTCTTAAACTAGTTATTTACCATCAAAACTTTCGAACCTGCGGATAATCTCTGATACAGAGACTGCTTGTCTTGATTCCTCAAATTGTAACCTATCGGCTGTCTTATATTTTTCCGTTAGGATATCAAGTGATGGATTTTGCACGCTTTGGCTAAAAAGGTGGTATCAGGATGCCTCTCAATAACCTTTGGAAATCATGCGTGGTCACGCAAATCGGCCTCATTGCACGGAGGGGGTAAAGCTCTTATGTACTGTACACAACCGCGTGTGCTTGAGTGAGAGACGTTTCCCTCAGACTGCGGCATGGGCTGAAGTACACGATAGAATACAGACCCCTTACATTGCTTGCTATTCTAATGGTCAGCCAAGTTAGCAGAAATAATACCCTACATTAGTGTCAGACGTATCATCTATCTATTGTCCATTTGCCCCATTACCTGTAAAAAGGGTCGCATTTTTATGCAACATGTAGTCGAAGTGTTTATAATTTGGTGGTTTGATGAAGCAAAATGAGATTTTGTGACACTGAAATAATCCCTTGCTTTTGCACTGATGGCAGCCATAGTTTTACCACACCTGTTCTTAAGCGACTGTGACGTAAAAATAAAAGACACTGTTGAGAGATCAAGTGTCTTTAACTCCCCAGCTTCGGAGGTTGCCTCTGTAATTGCCTCTCGACTTACTTCTCTCTTAGATTAACGTATTTACATGTATTCTCTTAATAACACTATTCATTAACCGCCTGTTATATCTTAATCCAAAGCAATGTCCTTATGGAACCAAAATATTATAGAAATTATAAAAATGGACTGCCACAGTGGGATTTCAACCCTCACACCCAAAAAAGGCAAGACGTTTCACTGGTAATTAAGATATCCTCATCACGTTCATTCTCCATGGTCGAACGTGGATAACGGGATACACTTCGTTCACAAAAAGTTGTTTTCCCCACTCTAAAGATGTCAAATCGATGAGTGATAGCACGTGGTTATCTAATCAAATGAAATTACCTGTCTAGGCATCCACTCTCCGTGGTCAACGTAAACATGGCGGAATCCCAAATTCATTAAGAGCCAGTGAATTATTTAACCGCGACTTGGGAAGTAATAATTTGATCTGGGCTGCGCCCTCCTTGGGGAAGAGCCGACGAAAACGAGGTTAAGTGTGAGGTTCGCATGCAAAGGCACTTACATATCGCAAGCACAAATGAGCAAGTTCACCATTTTAAACTTTCATTTACTAATCATACGCATTGTCCGCTTTATTTTAAGTAAATAACGGAGTCAAACAAGTGATTGCGGTAAGCTACACACTTCGGTCATCTAAATGATATCAACTTCACCAGTTCGTGTGGAAAAGGAGGAGTTGGCACGTTTGTTCGGGGGCGCAATCTGCCAAAAAGAAAAAAATACGTCAAGCTAAGAACCCTTCTGAAGGAGTTTAAACAATGACTGCCTCATCTTCAACGGAAATCCACGCCAATGTCGATTGTGGATTTGCATTGTCATCAGGGAATCGTCGCCCTCGATCTGCCTACTGTCTTTGCACAATTTGGTCGCCTCGCTTCCCTCAACTTTAAATTGTCCCCAACAAACAAAGAAAGAACTGTCTCCTTTCAAGGAGTTGGAAAGGGCAGCTTGTCCAGGCCATCTTACACAGTGACAGGAGACGAGCAACGCCTCTAGATCTTTAAGGAAAACGATCTTGATATCTGCACGGTTTTTCCTTCTCGCTCTCTTTGTACTTTTGTCATGCCAGCCCTGCTAAAAGCTTACTTAGCATGTCCGCAGTATGTGCAATGAGACAGCTGGGCACGTGGGTAAGACAGCCCCCATTAACGAAGTGATACAGTCGCCAATCACGTTTGTACCATGGTGGCCTTAGAGGACCGCTCTGTCCGAATTTCTAGGTTAATCCCTCAGAAGATCAAGTTCCCAAAAATTGAAATGGCAAAGACAAAGCGATCAATGAGGAAAAGACTAAATCAGAGCAAAAACGTGAATTACGCTTCGACCTAGATCTCAGCACGTCTTAGTAAGTGGGAATTTCGTGCGGTAGGCTTTTTTCTCACAAGTTCCTCCTGTGCTGTGTTATTCTCAGATTCGAGTTCCTTGATTTCATTGAGGCTTTTAGAGGTTACTGTGCAATCAGCACCTGGGATTTTTTTCTTGATACCCACAAATTCAAGTTGCCATTTCGGCAGCTCAACGGACTTCTTTAAAAATATCGACCAAGTATTCATAAACTGAAGTTTGCCAGCGGTGAAAATTTATTCATTCGTCGAGGTCAAAGGATTTATAGCCTCCTGGTAGGTAGGATTTAGTTCCGAATCGCTTTGTAAACAAGTATGTGTGAGGTTTGCGGTAAGAGGTATTTCCTGTGTTCATTGCGTGTAACTGACATTCAATCGTGGTTACAGGACTATATCTTTGAACTCTTTTTTATATAATAAACCCTTCTCCTTTACGAGTATGAAATGCCATGAAATGATTCCTTCTGCAATCTTATTTTAACTTTCGTCACCCCTTCGTTTTCCTGCTGAAGGCTTTGATGCACCGCCATAATTTAATACTAGAGTCGATCATTATGCCGGTTAAGTGCTCAGTGATGGGAATCGTCAACTCGAACGTGCCCTAAAAATTGAATTACAAGTACACGCGATTTCATAAATGTGTTGCTGGTACTGACTCTATTGAATCTGTTTTAAGCAAGTGATACTGAACTCCACGTTTGAATCCTCTTGAGAGGTCTGAAGTGAAGTGGACGGTAGGTAGTAGACCGTTAACCGAATACACGCACGTGTCTGCAAAGAGTCGATAACGGTTCTTTCCGCTTCGATAGTTCGCTCAGTCTCGCTGTTTGCGCTCTACTCGAGGGGAAAAGCAGAGCTTTTAAGTGACGCCGATCGAGCACCTCCAGCTGCGTCGGCAACGGGTGAAGATCGTTCCTTGCCCTGAACTTTGCCGGGTTCGATGCTCGCAATTGTACGTGTTACCGCCTCGAGGATTTTATTCCAAATCTTACGAAACGACCTTGGAATTAAAAGAATTGAACGCAGGATGAAAAACCTCCGGGAGGAGCGTGATATTCTCGAAAAAGTCACATTATTCGCGAAAATTGTGAGGCATTAATCTTATAAGTGAACATACATGCATGGCCACTCATATTTTGCAGGGCATTGTCTAAAATTGTCGCGAACTATTTTCCAGCGGAGGATATCAAAATAGCATCCTTGTTATTCATTTATTCCAGCTAGTAACTTGTCTTCATTCCTCCATGGATTAATTGGTAGCGTCGATCCGAACATTGCCTGCTTCATGTTAACAAGTTCGACTCATTATCGCTGGTGAAATTAGCATAATTCTTCCAGAAAAGGGGGCGAAGCTGTCAGAAGAGAGTGTACACGGCTAATGCCTGGTAATTGGAGCGTGAAGTTGTACTCGTCTCGACGGAATCCTGCGGTTAGTCGTAAGCTGGGGCGATTTGAGCCACGATGAGAGTCCCAGAGTCGTCTTCGTTTCCGGTTTTCATGTCACATTTGTGCAGATTATTAAACCATAGCATCGTATTGAGGCCTTAGATGTATGCATGGCAAGGTTTTGTTTGTAAGCTCGATAGTGTGGCATTAACACCCACGTGGACTTTAAGAATAAGAAATCTGATGATGACACAATTATTCTAAATCTGGAAAAGCTTTTTCTTAAATGTTAACCGAGGCGTTAATCATAAAATGATCAGAAAAAAAAATCCCATAGGTAAAGAATTGGTAAGGCGTGATGATGGAGATCATTTTTGTCTTTCCAAATGTATGTTAATATTGACATACCCAGTATGTCAAGATCAGAATTGTTTGGGATGTTGCACAACAGTCGTTTCAAACAGGTTGAACCTTGTTACAGTTTTTGTGACATCACACGAATGAAACTCACTGTTTCATTTGTTTTGTTAATTCTTGAGTAAGTCTAGCGAAGTTATTCTTTTGTATCTCTCCTTTTTGGCCATTGCTATTAAATCTCAATCTTTGTTCGTGTACATTTATACATTTGAGTTGTTTGTAAGATTCCGTGTATTTTTTATCTCTATACCTTTTAATCATACAGGATTTGTAGTGGAAACAACACGACACCTGTCTCTCTAATGGATGAAATCTACAACATATCGCAATATTGGCGTTTCACAAAAGTGCGCCTCCGAGAGTTTGCACAGCGTTGGCCAATCGTAATGCGCGAAATCTGTCGACCCAATGCGCGCTTGGAAAAGGTCGACAGATTTCGCGCATTGAGATTGGCCAACGCGTTGCAAACTCTTGGAAGCGCACTTTTGTGAATCGTCCGTATTAACATAACATAGATTAGGATCTGCATGTCGAGGTCGATATACATTGGACTGTATTCGTGTGTACTTGATGAAACGACGCCAATCATAAATATACGTCGAGCGACGAAGGACGGTCTGTAGTTAAGATGTTACAAAGATATATTCTATGTGTTTCGTTAATGCGTCCTTTCATGGGTCAAGCTTTCTATTTTTGATGGGAAAAAAGACACGCCTCTGTTGTTGGGTACCCTCATCAAATCACCTGGCCTTTTATTAACATCAATTTGATCGAGTGAAGGCCGTGTGCAGTGTATCTTAGTGTCCCTTGACAGGGTGAAATCGAATTGTGTCCATGGTCGCAGCTCGAAATAATCATCTACTGAACCATGTCAGTAGAAGCCTCAATAGGCCTACATTTTGTATTTTTCCTTCTTAGAAATTAAAAAGCGTGAATTGCACAAAATTCACCTTCACGGGTTCTTGTCACTGAGGATCGAGGGGCTCGTGGCCTAAATATTTGAAGCAATCATTGCTGGAATTATTGTCGTGCCCTTGATATCCAATAGGAATTAGTGACTAGAACCGAACAATAACAACTCTCTATAACGTCACAGTCTGATAACACGCTTCATGTGCTGACAATCTGACTGTAACTCTCTTACCTCGAAAAGTCTGTTCAAAGTGGGCCAATTCCATCTTGGCAGATACGAGTTCGACTTTGATCTAAAACTTGGAAAACACAGATGTCGAGTGAGTTTTGCTTTCCCGACAACCCAACAAAGCTACTTAAACCAACTGATGGAGTCTGTGTGTCAGCTCTTTTGGGCACACACTGTGCTTTCTGTAACCCGACCTGAAATAATTTTTGCAAACATTTTGATGCAAATCCCACGCTTACTACTGCCCCACCTCCTAGTTATACCATAATTGCCAACTGCACCGAACGAATTCTGCATTTCCTGACAATGGCAACAGCCAGAGGTAGCTCGCACTAAAATCAAATCTACCGTATGGTTGGACATATATCATTAGCCAACTAATCGGAAGGACTGGTCTTCGGGTGATGGAAAGTTTTGCCTTCGGAAAAATATCGCAAGCCAGTCGGTTCAACATCGGCCGCAGAGTTCGCAAGTTACAAATACTTGAAATATGTTCAGGCCTCGTGGTACCTCGGTTACCATGGCAACAGGGTGCTGTTTTTCTCGTTCTCCGGAAATTGAAGTGGCCCTCAGCGCAATGGCCCGGGTTTGGTTATTCCCCCGATGCACTCATCTGACGACCAGCTCTCCTCCCTTCTACCTGTAGTAGAGAAACAGATAAACCAGCCGGGTGGCCCACCTGAATTTACCCAATGCGTCGACTTGATGCACTGAAAACATAAACCGGATAAGTGTTCCCATTTGCGCGCAACAATTGTCCGTTAATCAAAGTAAAACCCTTATCCCCTGTTTCTTCACTTCCTCTCATTACCTGTCTCCAAACCAAGCCTAGAGTTCATGAACAAAACATGATTCCTTCTCGACAAATACTTGTGAATTGCTGTACCACCAGTTTGCAGAAAAAGCATGTCGCCGATAGCTTCATGTTCATGGGCACTACCTAATACAGATATCAAGTCGCCTACCATCCAGGGTATTATGGTGCCTTTTTTTAAAAGACAGCTTGACAATTAACATCCTGCCTCGTTGCTATTCGACAAATGTCACGATCAAGGCCACCACCATTACAGCCCACGAGAATGTCATAAAATGGAGACTTGCATTAGCGCTCGTCATTCAATAATGAAAGTTACGTCTGGCGTCTTGCGTAAAGGCACGCCGCCGATGTCATTAACGACGCGAGTAATCAATGGACCAATAATTACGGACAATCCCAGCACAGTCATTTTCCCTATAGTGTAAGTTCTCTGCCGCAGCAAGGGCAATATATCGATTTTTCTTCCCGTTTCTCATCAGGCTTTAAATGATCATTCTCAGACTGTCTTTGTTACGCAAATGAATCGCGCGGTCTAATTTCCTGAAGATGCACATTAGTACCTGAAGTACCGTAGTCGCCGCCAAAAATGTTCACGGCCTTAATACCTTGAGCACGAGGAATGATTTTCGAGAATGCTGATTTTTTTTTACAAATAGTGACAAGCAGTATAAGCATAGCATGGCGTGTCAATTCGTGGTAATCGTGTAACCCTCTTCACCCGAAAACGGCCAAGGATGGTTAGGTGAAATTTTGAGTCAAAAACACTGCTGCTTGGTTGAAGGCAACAAATTCCCCCTATTGAAAAGACTCCACTAAAATTATCCTTCATGAGTTAGTATCTTTGGAAAAGTGTGCTCTTAAAAATTATCACTCAGTCGAGCCAGCAGCCTCGATCTACACTGAGCTTCTTTTCAACTGAGTATGAGATACATTTTAATGGTTTTCCGCTCTGCCGATGAAGAACAGACGGTCGCTTTATTGAACAAATTAATCATGCCTTTCCCATTTGCGTGACGAGGGTAAATTTTAGAGCACAGGGTCGTAAAAGCAGCTTTCCAAGGAGCAATCACTTTTGCCATAAGCGACATGGAGGATAAATCTGACATGGCCTGCTTCGCCTGAAGTACTGAAGCATGTTTCAGGTTTATACTCTGTGCAGGGAATTTACAGACATGAACTACAAACAGATGTCTGCAGTTCGAGTTTTGTCTCCGTTTTCATTTTTCTTTAATACTGTTGTGGTGGACTTTCATTTATTCTGGCATGGTTCAACTCGTACAAAGGCTATTTGTATTTATTGTCCCCACCAAAATACGGGTGTCTCACAATAGTGCGCCTCCAAGAGTTTGCAACGCGTTGGCCAATCACAGAGCGAGTTTGGAAAGTGTCGACAGATTTCGTGCGTCGTGATTGGCCAACGCATTACACACTGTGGGGTGGCCTATTGGCCATGAGGGCTGCGCAAGTGGAAGCCTAAAGGACGTACCACAACTTAATTAATTATTCTGTAGCTGAATTTTGTAAGTAATTTTACCCAGATTCTTCAAACACTTCGGGATTTTGCAAAACCAAATTGTCGAAACTGTTCCCCCACCCCCTCAAAATGATCAGAAGCTGGTTAGGTGCGTGAGAACCCAAGTGTGCATTTGGTTCGTCAGAAAAGCGTCGAAGTTTTTTGTTTAAAGTTGGTTTCACGGGAGTTTAGCAGTGCTAATGTAGATTTAATCAAAGCGCCGAGGATTTGTCTACCCCCGAGTCAAGTCCTTTCCAGACTTGGAAATGAAACATCAGTGACTCTGCATTTTTAAGATTACACTCCGACTTACCCATGTTTCTCAGTAACACAACCGAGGCCGCGTTCTGAGTCCAAAATTCGTTGCACTTATCAGGTAGCACTAGTGTAGTAACAGATGACTCTCCGAGTCACAGCAGTAGAGGTGTGCATTTGCGGGTATTTTTAGAACCGGGTATCCGTTTTTTGTTAACATCGGGTACCCTGGTACCCGGTACAGGCCTTCACAGCAGATATAATTTCCATCATACCGCTGTTCACTCACGATATAAGCTCGGCTCGTACTGATTATATGGGCCAAGATTTTAATCTTCCCGTCTTAGTTGCACAGCTCTTCCTAAATACAGCCGGTGAATGAATTAAACTAATGTATCTCACTGAATATGACTGTGCCTTGATGGATAGTTCAGCCGTTGTGCGAACGATTTCTTATCCACCGATTACTGTCCACCTTATAAAAACACCAGCCTCCTTCGATCCTAGTCGGTAACGCATAAGTCCACCCAATATTTCTTACGATTTAGAGCAAAACAAGGCACGACCCCATACCGTGGCAACAGACCTGCTCTAAGGGTGAGACGCCAAACTGTATCGATCGACAGTGGGACGTCCGGAATCGGTAAACGGTACCGATACCTCCTTAGTGCAACGGAACGCATAAAGCGCACAAATTATCTCGATTTGTGTAAATGAGCCTGGGTATAATGTGTCTGAAGAGAAATGTCGTCTATTATGGAAGCAGATGCGATTGCCACTTTGCGTCATGCGGTACTATTTTTAATTTTATAGTGCATTTCGCGTTCACAACGTGAAACATAAAGGGAAGTGATCAACATTTAAAAACGTAAAATATGGCTTTGGTGCAACAACTAGTCACTTTGGGTTTCGGTAAACAATCAGCCAGCAAATTAATTAAAAGGAAATAGCGCACCTTTAGTTTTCTCAATTAATATGACCCTCTCGGTAGGATCGTGGACCACAATGTTGCCTAGAGTTTTGGTATCATCACCCCTAAAGTTGTTATAATTACCGCTAATGGATCATTAGGGAGACATTCCCATAAGAACGTGCACAAAATTTTTCCAACTTCACTGTCCCATAATTCAATATTCCCTAATCTGATCTGAACCAAACTTTTATGTTTTCATTTTAGGCCCTAAACTATCATCTCTCAAAATATGGACACTAAAATTCGGCCTCCTTCTGGTAGTTTGAAAATAGGGAGACACCAAAATGTCTCCCTAAAAGCCAATGTCTCCCTAATGCTGAAAAATGTACCACAAAATGTTTCCCAAATGACCTTTTGTAAATATTGTCCCTAACATGATTTGTTATCTGCTTACTTTCATGCCCTGTCTGTATTTTAAGATCTGGAAAAATGTGATTGCTGACAGATTCCAGATGACGCTAAAATAATTTCAAACAGTACAGTATCGTACAATTAACTAGAACATCTAAATAATTAATCAAAACCATCGGTCAGTACTTTTAAGTGATTTATTTTCTATCGCCAGACCCTAGGTTCATGAAAATAGGCTGACCTACTCACCATCGATCGAGCCCTACTTCCCTCCTGGGAGGCGAATTATCGAAGACGCTACCCACTAACGCTCTCGTCATATCGCCCCTAGCGTTTGTGATCATTACCCACTGGTTTCCTCACCACATGCAACTGATGAAGGAATTACCGAAGAATCGCGCTGCTTGGATGTCACACCGCCTTCACCCAGACGGCCAATTACGCCTCCTCCTTCTCGTTTAATAGTAAAACTTTGTGCAGCATAGATCCAGTGGATTTGAAGCTTTGATATGCGATTGGTAGGTTTTATTTGAAGTTGGATGATTTTGGTTTTTTTCTTTTCTCAATTGCTCATCCTGCCGAGGCTTGAATTGAGAGGAAATCCGGATCACTCTCTGGAACTTCGGCATTCTCTGATCTTTTAATCCCCGAACTAAATACAAACGCACATCCTGTGGTCAATTTGCTGGAGAGCGACCGAGCATTTTGAAATGAAAGTATTAATCATGCAGTTCCTGATTAAGACGAGGAACTGCAGTATACGAATAACCACGAAAGACCAATAAATATGATCCTTTGGTTTTACGCCGATCGAGGTCATTAATCGTGACCACTGAGACATCAGCTACTATCTGTGTGTCAAGAAGACGCACTGATTAAAACACCATTTCCGGAAAAAAAGAGAAATTGAAAGAATAAAACCAAGCATTTTGACCAAGCTTCTGGAAAACTGAAGGCCATTTTAAGGTCTGACGACCAGAGATGGGGAAGGGTGTAAGACACGAAAAAGGAGACAAGGAATGGACACAATATCAAAGCTCTACTAAGTTTGGAGGAATCAACTGCATAGGAGATCACAATATAGACAACTTTTTTGTACCTGCACAGTGTTCCATAGTTTTAGGAGAAACTAGAAACACGATTTGATCACCTTGGGGCAGCAGGAGAAAGTGCACTATTTGCGTAACTCTTAGCACGAGATAGCTCTGTAATTAGGAGAAGATATGGTACCTTTTAGGTTCTTGGCCTATACAGTACCGAAGTGTGATGTTGTTTTGAACCAGGAAGTGTAGTGCAAACGTATTGGTTCACGCGCCGGTTCTCGCTCTAATGCCTTATACACACAATTGACATATCACTTCGCTACTGCGCCCAGCCTCCGCCCATACTTTATGCCCAGTTTACCAACAAAGAGGATTACAAAACTTTTTTCACAGGTTTCTATATATATATTGATTCGTAAAACAATGATCTATCTTACCAAATCAGATACCAAACCTTGCTGGCCCGCTAATAGCCGTTTTCCTGTATAGCTCAGCGTAAAGCACGCTTCATCGCAATCATTTACACACTCCTCAAAACCGAATAGCCACGCAAGTGTTGTTTAGACAAAAAAATTAAATAATTTCATTTTGTGGATGGCTGTAGGATATGTTTTCCCACTCCATCAGCACAGCAGACCTCATTTATTACCCCTGAAGCTAGTGCGTGCTGAGTGTTTAGATAAGAGTGCATTTTTGAGATGGATGTCTTTTATTCAGTGCGATGAACCGCAGACGATAATTCAAGCGCATTCCCGCCTTTTCTAAGTGAGTAGCAAACACAGGGCCATGTTTAATTTATTTTTAATTCCGACACTCACTCTTGTCTCCTCGACGCGTCGCGGTCCTCTTTAAACCTTAAGGTGTAAAGTATAGTCTTAACTTGCGAGTCTCAGGTAACTGCTCTGTTAGACATTCAAGCTGTCTGAACGGATAAAGCAATCCGCCTCAGACGACCTTTGGTTCCCGCGCATTCCTCCGTGCCTTGTCAAGCAAATAACAACTGCCAAGTTCGGCACACCGTGACGCGGCCAGGGTAGTTGTCATCTCCACCTCGACCATTTAAAAAAGGGGAAGAGAGAAAGTCAAGCATGGGGCGGCCTCTGTAAATATTTTAAGCTGCAAGGCAAACACAACCTTGTCGGCTCCACTAAACCAATTAAACAAAGCATCAGCAGTCCCGGGGACAAAAGTAAACACCGGCACAAATTAATTCGCCATCGACTTTGCAAATTTCTTCCGTAATGGGTCGAAGATACCAGGAGAAACTCTCAGGAACTCAGCGCTTGAAGTTACAAACTGAAACTGTTCCCGTGATTGGGAAAAAAATGAAGCTTTAAATGTGAAAACTGCGCTGGCGCGGACCCCAGCAATGAACATTGATCACAGACTGGGCAAGAAGACTGGGATCACGGGAAAACTCGGCACAAGGAAAGCTTAGCCCAGGGCTGCAAGGGGTGGGTGATTAGATCTACACCGCGCGGTGATCATTTCAAGTTACTCTTAGTGTGACAGTGGAGAGCTCTGGAGTCCCGGGAAAGATGGCACACATGTCACCCACTGACGACAGTATTTTAATCACGCGTCAACCATTCGGCTCTGGGCATCGTCACAAGGGTGTAAACAGTGGATGCGGTATAAGGCTGATTACTTGCAAGATCGTTAGACGCAAATCTGAGTATTTGAAGAACAAATATCATACTTTTCATTCGCCAGTTGGAGTCGCTGTTTAATCTGCTTGCGGATGCATGGCAGTTGCTTACTCATTTAAACTCGTCTCTTCATGAGCCATCCTTCCACAGAAGGATTGATGGGGGGGGGAGCGGGTTAAAGTAAACAATGGACGAGCTTTCTTGAGAAGAAGTAATTGGAAGTTAAAGCTAATCCAAATATAAATGAGCTCACCTATTCTACCTTTCATTGCCTCTGTATCACACAGAACATTAACGCAACGAAGAAAGACCAATCTAATGTTCACTAAAATGGAATTGTCAAACCTTTGTTTTGAGCGACCTTTATCTTCATACGGTGATTGCACTCAAGCGTGTTTATTCAAAACAAGAACACTTTTTACGGTTATGTGGACAAAGTAAAATTGTTGATATACCCTCATCCGTGGAAATGCGAAAAGCTCGCAGAAAGGGTTAACAGGAGCTGCATCGTGTCACTACGGGGTCAACAAACACTTTCATTGACCTTGAGGCAGTGGTTCCAAACGCAGTTGTTGGAATCGAAATTTACCTTGCAATTTATATGCCTGCCCATGATATTCCCTGAAATTACATTCTCACGATTTTTAATTCACGAGGGCCCGCTGTGGCGTGCTTCGGTTATTAGTGATTGCTGACATATGCCTCTTTTGGAGAAATGCTCTGTCAGTGAATGAGTTTGTTGACACCCGTAGTGACACGATGCAACTTCTTTTAACCCCTTCTGTTTAAACGAAGTAATTTGATGATGGAAACTTCTTTCAAATAACCTTTCAATATCTGATTGCGAACAGAATGTCTCAGGGCTCTTCCTTGCTCGGCAAGAAGTTGCCAGTTGACTACAATTTTCAAAGTAACTCAATTGGCATTCCACAAAAGAACCTGCATATGTTTTACTACTTTATGTTTTCCATTCACATTAACCAATAAGACCATTTCGAGAGGGCAGAAAAGGGATGCCTTGAAGAACTACTCAATTTAATCTTTTCAGGATTAAAGATTATAGGATTACAAAGATTAAGGAGTAAAGTCAGATGGTACACCGTAAACCACAGATATGGTGCAGTAGTTGGTGGAAAATGTTCATTTTTCATTTGCCCGCGTAAGTTAACCGCTGTGTTGCTGTGGCTACAATTGAAACCGATTTGTCAGAACCACTTTGTGGTTCCTATTGTGATCTGTGCTCATATGGAAATGAAGTCCATATTATTTTTCTCACGTAATGATGGAGTTAATGCTCCGTGTTACTCATGAAACTTGAAGAATCGTGATTATTTTCCTTTCAGGGGAAGAGAAGAAATCCTGCGACCTTTATATACGATAGAGATTCGACCAGCGATCAAAACATCCCAACGATGCTTTTATACTTACAAAGAGTACAAGACGCTCTAGAAGTCGAATCTATCACGTAGGTCATTTGAACAAATTAATGAAAGAATGATGTAACTGATGTTAAACACAAGTGTACGTGGATAAACATGTCAAATTTTTATTCTTCGCTAGGACCTCATTCTAACACGACTGATTGTATTTCACTTGCTTACAGACAAAAGTAAAGGTATCGTGTTTGCCATAAGGGGCGGAACACTCAACAGGTTGTCGTGTCGACAAGACTTGGGGATGACAGGTAAGTGGCTGGTCACGTTCCCAATTTGTCTAGAAGACAGTTAACTCTCAACTTAGACATTCTCAGTGATGTGATATGTCTTCTGGTTTGAACCATTGGCTGTCACTTCAAATTGCAAGTTGATGCTTTAAGAACAATATTTTGAAAAGTAGTCAACTTTCCTAGTTTAACCAAAGATGAAGATAACCGTCAAAATGAATTTGACATCACAATGAAATGCAGTCCGTGTGGTCACAATACACAATTTTTTAATTATAACTTTTTTGCCCTTACGTGACCTTTGTATGTATAAACACTGTATGCTCAGTGCTTGTCCGAGAGCTTGCAAAACAAATCACAAGCTTACTCGGGTGGGACTCGAACCCACGACCTCCTGCGAGTTCCATCCGAGTAAGCTTGTGAGTTTTTTGCAAGCTCTCGGACTAACACTGAGTTGTCCAAGGCAGTGTTTATAAATATACACTTAGGGTAAGGGCAAAAAAAAACTTATAATTAAGAAATTAACATCTCACGACACAAAGTACATCTTGAAACAATACAGAAGTTTATCCAATCTTTGACATTTTGAAGAAGGCAAAGATATTCGCCTAAAATTAAGTCTTCCATGGAATGAATAGCATTAATGTTAACGTGCACACAAATTAAGTACATGTAGGACTCTATGGACTGACAGCCACTTAGGCCCTAAAGAGACCCCGAAATACACAAAACAATGGATTTATATTAGCAACCCTGGAAAGGCCGCGCGCAGACTCCTTCAGCAAACCATTTAAAACATGACTACTGTTAGAGACGGAAGCGCCGATTTTGTAACAAATTGCCAAGAAAGTAACCATGCCCCAGCCTTCCAGCGCAAAGAGCAAACGTAATGCAAGAAATATACACTCATCACGGTGCTCATGAACTTAAAAATGAGTATACCTACCAGATTCCGCGGTTCACGATCTTGACTTAAGCCTGAACGTAACTCGACGACCTCTGTTGGCGGCCACAGATCACAACCTCACACAGTAAAAAAAACTCGTTCTTTTGCTACTCGCTTTGCTCCACCATCGTCATGGAATACAGTCACATCTTCTGAAACGTCTACTGTCCTAAAGCCGTCATTGGAGACTTTTTCCTAACCTATAGCTTCTCCTCTGTTGGCGGTATTCGCTGATAAGCAGACCGACGCGACTGCGATCGTTTTCGATGTGCGGATGCGCTTTCGATTCTGGCGTGACCAACGATCCCACCGGCGTTGATATGACGAGGACGATACCACACGACAACTGCTACGGCACCACGTGACCTCACCTGGCAGCGCGCGATCGCTCCCTATACATCACTAGGGCTTCGTAAATTATCGCTGTCCTGCAGGTAAAACGAGAAAGCCTGTCGCTATACGACTATAGACTTAGTATTGGGAAGCACTGCACCGCTGTTTTGTTGGTGGGATGTGCATTTTGCCGCTTTCTCAGCAAATATTAATATATTGCCGTGGGGTTTGCTGTCGTCTGGTGTGCTGATATGTGACAGGTTTTTGTATATGGACATGTCTACGGTACAACTTACAATTGCAAAAAACAGTCTGAGTACTAAGGTTTTTGGACTCAAACAGAAAAGGAAATAAGTACGTTGTCTGTAGAATGACATCTTTTCTGCTGAACCCTTTTTTCAGACTCACATAAGTGTCTGTCTGTTCAACTCAAAGTTTATGGCTCTTATGCCTATAAAACTTTGATATCATTTTGCAAGCGATTTGAACCACGACCCGTCAGAGCGAGTTGAGACATTGTTTATCGACTTGAGCAGCCATTTGCTTTCAAAGTTCACATTGCATTTTGTGGTGTCGAAACGCATACTTTCAGCTTACCCAAGAAAGTTTCCAAACCACTTTTCTTAACTCTCAGTAATGGAAGGTTGAAGTCATCCATGTGCTTTTTTCTCTCGCAGATCATCGTGATAAAACATCCATTTCGACTTTGAATACCTGAAAGAATCTAAAATACAGTTATACTGTATATTGCCCAAAAGTCATCCTGTCACAATACCACAAACCGATCCCGAGTATTTCAATGGGAACTTTTAATTTTATGATGAGGATAAGATCCTAAATCTTACTTTCCATTTGAGGGAATATATTTCGACTGTCTTCCGGTAAGTGAAGTATAATTTGGTCAGTTTGATGAAAATAATCCTCAGACAGCTACAGCTTCAGTTTATGCGAGAGTAATGCAGCGGTACTCAGACTGAAGACCCGGTGCGCCATGGAAAATGACACTTGTGACGGCGTAAAGAGAGTCACGTTGTTCCAATCGATACCCGTGTGTCGGTTGAAATCAGATAATTTGGATCACAGGTGTACAAAGTCATGTAATGTGCCAGTGACCAAACGCAGGTACTCGGCCGAGCTTGTGTTGGCTTTTTAACAGATCAATACAAACTATATAAATACAAACACGGTTTCGGTTGGTTAGACAGATACAGTCGATACCTCAGGCGGCTGTGATGGTGATGATAAAGGTAAATTTGGCTACAGACTCTTAAACAATAAATTGAGCTCAGAACGCTGATAGTTATTGGATGCAAGGTGTTAATGGCATCCACATATGAGAAAGAAATGCAACTTGGTAATCACAGTTTATGACAGTCATATACGGAAGTACGAGTTGCATACTCAAGGTATACTGGTATGTAGTGTGTACTATACCTTAGTACCAAGGTGTCGGTACTAGGCAGCTTCATTAGTTAGATAAAAACTGCGTTGTGCCATAAATATGCAGTTCTAAGCACACTGTAGGATTATGGCAGCCGTTGTTCGGGGAGTAATGTTGCAGAATAGTGTTCAAATTAACTCCTGAATGGTGAAAGTGTGTCAGCGCTCTAGAGATGAAAGGACATTGGTGTGTATTGATTGATACTCCACTTTTCTTTCCAGTTTCCCTGGAAACATTCAAGGAGCGCTTTGCGTTTATGAGTTATTTACATTAAAATTAGATTTTTTTGAAATGTAAGTAATAAATGGTGCGATTGTTCTTGTTTGTCGTCTATGTTGTATACAAAACAGCAAAGAAGCACCTAGCAATACGCAAAAGCACCCTTGGCTTTAAAATGAGCCTCCTAGGAAGTCTGATTAAGAAATATTTTACAGAAAAAGGCTACTTCTGTGATTTCCTGCATAACCGAGTTTTGTAAATTTAGGTACCGGTACGTCGTAAAAAAACAAACTCATCTCATGGCAACGTTTAGCCCGTAGGAGATCAACGTCCCTAGCGTTTTCGTGTGTTTCTCCAGGTGGCTTATCAAAGCCGAGCACGCAGCGGGTTATGGCGCGTTAATGACCGCTGAACCCCCCCCCGCGACCCTTCGGCGTAAAAAAGACGCGGGATTAACACGGTCAGCGAGAAGGATTTACTCCGTGTTTATTTGCGGTTACCAGCGGGACCCACTCGCGGAGTAATGTGGGGAATTTGGGGCTCTTCGGTAACGGGTTTTGGTTAGGGGTTTGTGTTTTCTTGGTGGCTGTAAAATGTAGTTGCCCACAGCAAAACGCACATCGAAGTACAGCTTGGGGCCACACGCATCCATTATGCAATCGTCTGTCTCAAGTGAGTGCACGTTTGGAAAACAACAGCTCTAAAAAACAAGACGATAATTGTGTTATCATACGTGATTGATTGTGTCCCCCGGCTACGGAACAATCAAAGTGCAGCAACCAAGTGGCAGAAATAAGAGTCATAATGTTAGAATGGAGTCGGTAAGATCAGCTATAATATGCCAGTTGTCGAAATACCGCAAGAGTGACGGGTCTCTGAAATTACTCTGCTTGCATAGAAATATTTTGTTCTTAAACATCTTTCCCACGTCCTTAAAAACTAAAAACTTAATGTCATAGGATCTCTAAGCACAAAAGCTTGTGCTATTCAAAACAACTTATTCATTGTAAAAAAAATACTTTCTCCGAATCTTTTTGAAAAAAGGCTGTTCTGTAAGCCTGGTTCTTCTCTCACTTTGCCATTTTTGCCCGAGGCAGTTCCCCCCCCTCATTTTCTGAACTTGATATTTTACCGAACGTTGAATGAACACCGCACCGTGGAGTCCACTCAGCCACGCCTCAGCGCCACGTAAACCTTTTGGCGCCCGTGGAGGGGATGATACGATTGTCCAGCCAAAGCTAAAGGGGTGCTTCATCCTCGCGGATACGTTTGGCGTCAGGACCAGTAATCACGCAAAGTCAAAACTTTCACAAATCGGAAATTTGTGCCTTCTCCTGTCTCATGTGTTCATGTTCGTTGTACCCAAATCCATTTTATTTATTGTAAAAATCAAAATATTTTACAGTTGAAGGGTCTGTCTTGCTTTTAAACAATGTCATATCTCTTACATTTGGGCTGAAACATGACACTCGAGTTCACTTATTATTCCTTTGAATTATGCTCAGTGTAGAATGAGGTTAATAATTGCCTCTAATGTGTTCTATTCCCACTTATCGTAAGTTTTCAACGGAAAGTGTAAAAGCGACGCCCACACGCGAGAAGATCAGCCCGCGGGTACATCAAACTGGAGCTTAAGTCGGGCGTGCGTTCACCGCTGCTGATTTGTGCGTCAGCATGAGCACCGCCGTCTGTCCCCGCGCCTCTGCCGCACTTCTCTTCTGCACTTCATCACGCCCGCCCTGCTCTCCGGAACAAATCGGGTCACACGACAACGGATTTGCCCGACTACGCGACGACTGAAAAACAAGGTCGGACAAACATTTGGCGCGGCGATACCGCAGCACTTGAAAAGAGAAAGAAAGTCCAGCGGACATCGAGATCATATTTCAATGAATGTAACAGTTCGGATGCAAGAAGAGAACCACATAGAAATAATTATATGCCTATAAAACGTAAAATTTGTTTGTATTTGGATGTGAGGTATAGAGTGTAGTGAATATTAACTAATCTATGTTTAAACGTCTCCAACGCGCTTGAATTACTCGGACCCTAATTGTTAACTACACTTGACGGACTAGCTCTTCTCCTGATTACGACCCAAATTTGTTGATGTTTCTAAGAAAAAGGTCCATCAATGAAAAACATTGTTATGATTAACATGCAGTTGACCGATGCCTTTTAATCACCTTCAACCTAACACAGCTAAATCTACCCTGATCTTATTTCGGCCGACGACACGACGATATTGATCGTAGCTATCACTTTGCGTTGCGCAGCACGCTCGTTCGCGGATTTCTACCCGAAATACGACGAGATGAACCCTATACAGCGGCCGTTTATCCGCCCCAAGCACGCAAAGTCACACGATCCTCGGAGTTTGGTCGACTTGATACCCAAATATTTGGCCAGGCAGGTATAATGGGGGAGAATTTTCAGTGTGCCTGTGGGCCGATGGTAGTCTTTAAGTCCAGAATGATGTTTAAATTTCAAGCCAGAATTTTGGCAGCACTGGCCAAGGTCAAGGCAAAATAAAAGCCTCTCGGAATTAATCATTAGTTTGTCGAGCATCCTTTTCCACAATCCGTCACATCATTCAAAACGTGATACTGTACTGCATACAGTTATCAAATTTAGTTTTGAAACGTCCCATACATATTCTTTAAAAAGTTGTGCCACTCGCTTCATCATCGGGGAGGGCACCAACACAGGGAAAACAAGAAGTTCCGTGGATGTGCTACAGAAAGCCGCCTATTAAGCAGCAACCGCCCCATGCAGGCTAGTTTAACATTTTATTTCGAATTTACTCCTTGTAGTTTCCGTTCGGACATCCTTAGTATCCCAAGCTGGTAGCGTGCAAATGCAGAAGAAAAGGTAAATTCATCACTAGGGGAGCGAATCGAATCGCAGCGACGTTGCGGAAGTGCGATTAACTTCGAAAGGGGAGGCACAAGGACGAGAGCGCGCGGTATGTCAACCTGTCAAACTCCCGTATATATGCTCGACAACCATGGATGAAGGGTTTAAGTACGGACGCGGGGCTTTGAGCCTACATCGTCGCCTTCGGCTCACATCTCGGTATTCCTCTCTTTTTTCACATGGAAGGAGAGAGGCCCTCTTTGTGGCCAGCTTGCCGGGCCTAATCACCAGGTGCTGATGCAATCGCCTTACGGTCGATGGGTTCACACTCCCGGCGATAGATCCTGGGATTCAGAGAAGGAAGATGTGCTCCAAAAGGGCTTTTGGTTTGCGGTTTTAAATTGAATTCCCTTTGACCTGAAACGACAGAAACTTGGACGTTTAAGTAGCAATTCTATTCTGTCCTAATGGTTTTATCCTTTACAATAACGCTAATGTATTCATCAATCATTTCTGCCATCAGTTTATACTCTAAATCTAAATGCATTGTTAAATATTTAGGGAGGAAATTCATGCCTTTTCCTTTTTTCCCAATTTGGTTTTACTCAAGACGTATACATCGTCAATCATTTATAACAAAATACGTGTACTGAAAAAAAAACCCTTGAATTAGAATGTAAAGCTACTCGCTGAACACTCTACTCTTGCTTGGTAACATCCTGTCATAACTAGCCTCTGTATTTACTTAAAATCTTTTCCCATCTTTATGCCTGGCCGGCCGCTTAAAGTGACTTCCAGTTTGACAGCTTGTCCTTGGGCTAACGTTAAGAAATTCAGGATGCTACTGCGGCTGTCTCGAATTTAGCCTCCACATCCACGACTTGAAGGCACTTCACATGACTAGCGAGTATACGTGTATTTAGAACTGTTTCAAGTGGCTCCAACAATGGTAAATAAAAAAACTACATTCCAAGATTGAGTACAGGAGTAGCTCACGTAATGCATTTAGATTTATTGGCAACATAATGGTCGCTTAATTGAAGATCAGGGCTGCCTTTTTCAACATAACCGACAGTCGTTTAGGAAATGTTAAAAGTCCCTAAGGATTATGCTTGCGTAGCGTCGGGGCGGTTTGTAACTTGATGAAAACGGCGAATGCTGAATATCTGTACGCCGTCAATTTCAAATGCTGAATTTTCGTTTTTTTTGATCGCAACTTGCAACTTATATATCTATAACAACCTCGTGTAAAAGTTTCTGCATCTTTGCACCGTCATGATGGCTATTTGGCTTATTGACAAAATCTTGATTAATCACCACAACCGCAAATTCTTGAACAGAAGACACGCCACCCATTTCATCTTTCGAAGCCCTTCTTTCGAAAATTCTCTTTCACTTTCTTAACTTTTCTTTGGGAATTTTTAGGGCAGGGCAACATCACTTGATATCGTCCAACGTTACTTGCCAATCCATCCATATTATGAATAATTCAAACTGGCCCCCCTCCAAGACAGCAGAAAGTGCAGTAAAGCTGGACCCAAACATACAGCGCCCTAAAAACTGTCGGGGCAGAAAGTGGCTCCGCGTATGTCGGCTGCCTTTGCGTGTGCGTGCTACGGAGCTGATCCAGCGTATTAATTAGTCCTAGCGGATTCCCTTTGATCCTTCGGTGTTTAGCTGTTCCGGATTAGCGGGAACCATTCCGGCAGTGGCTGTGCCGTTCATTTTAGTGTAGCCCGGGGCAGTTGTCTGCTCTTTCTTCCAATATTGCCTATAGCAGGAAATAAATAGTCAGATTATGTCCGAGACCAGGGTCCCTTGTTTCAAATCGAAGAACGTTTGCTTTCCGAAATTAATAAGCAATAAGTAAGCCCTACTTCAGCAGTCAAGGCAAAATGTCGGTAAAAGTTCCCTGAAATAGAGTTTCTGAAGACTGAACTTTCCCGAATTCATATGACGCCACTCCTTGTTATGGGAGGAAATTTTGCCCAAATGGTCTATAAATGGGCTATAAACTTATGTGGAAGAGTTAGGTTACTTTAAGTGGAGAGTTAGTGTCGCGTTTATCCTATATACTCGGTTCCTCAAAGCATACGCAAGGAATACTAGTCCTGCAAATTGCAATGCTGTAGTAACAACATAAACTTCATGGCCCAACATAAAGTGGCCCTTGGTATTGAAAATGCAAGAAAAAACAAAAGGATGGTTAAAAAGTGCATCGACCTGCCCTTTATCGGCCTCAGTTGGGATTTGTGGTAAAGGTAGCCATAATATATACCACGGAGGAATTATTGTTACGTTCACAATTATTCTTACGTATGTTAGCCATCTCTGTCCAAAATACCCGTGAGAACTATGTTGGTTTGCTTTGCGTTGGTGTCGCGTTCTTTCGCCCCAGCAAAACTCAAGGATGCCAATTCGCAGAATGCAGTCGCTTTAATGGGTGCTTAAGCTCCTTACAAGAGCGCGGTACCTGAAGCTGTTGCCTGCACTTTTCTAAGTCGGAGATTATTTCAAGTGAACTTGCCATTTTGATGCCAATGCCATTCAACCGCCTGCACTTTCCAGCCTCATATGTTATAATTGATTTATATCGTAGCGTAAACTACACAGAGTGCCTCTAATGGAACCTGACTTCGTTTACAGTTTCAGGTTGTCTTCAAGGAATAGGTAACATGTCAGTTTGCTATGGGCTCATGATATCCAGCACTGACAAGGACGAAGACAGTAAATGCACTCCTTTTAAAACGAGTCATTATGAGTGCGCTCATAGAAATACAAAGCTATCGGTACCCTTTAATTCGTCCATAACAAATGTAGTTGCAAGGCACAAATTCCTTCCAGTTCCTTCCTTCGCTTTAAGAGTAGGGGTTACCATTCTTAAAATATTGTTCGAAAAAATATACTTATTTGTGTTAATTACGGGGGCAACACTATATCGCGTTGTGAAATGTAGTCAGCCAAAACGGTGGTACAGAAAACTAAACATGAAAAGGGGCCGTAGGTTGCAATTTCTGCCCGGGGAATGCAAAATACACAGAAGGTGATACATCTTGCTATGGGAGAGGGGTAATTGGGGTAACAGTAATGTACACAGGGGTGGCTGTGTATCAGTAGGTTTAGCCGGCTGGTGTGTGGTTTGGTGGACTTCTCTCCCCCAAGTATATCGATTTCCAGCGAATAAAAATTGGTTTCTTCGTCTCCTGCCCGCTTGTTTCCACGGAGGAAGACTGGTTTGGCCGCCCTCTTAGGCCTATCATCAACTAGGTTAAAAAGATAACACGAATTTCAAAGTAGCACATGAAGTGATCTCCTACTTTAAAATAATTTAGCATAAAGTGAATCTGATATTGAGGGCCCGCCCCCCCCCCAAAAAAAAGAGGTAGAAATTTCAAAAGCACACTGGACCATTTGTTGAAATTAGATTTGAATCAGGTGCTGTAGTGTTTCCTAAGATTGCGTCATGTACTTGGTATGACAAAACGCGCAAATACGTTAGCAGAAAAAGCTACCCATTGATCCTAACCTATGGTCCATTAGAAGCCAGTTGCTAGTGTAATACACACGCAATGCACTGACCGAACGTGCGGTACCACGACATTGGAAATTGAGTAGTGACATTACGTGATCGAGAGAAGGAAAAATGTTGTGTATAGAGTTTCGGGAGTCGTCCCCCCTGACAACAGTCTTGCTCTCTGGCATGGCTGATGATCTGTCAGCTGTCTTCATTAAGACTAATGGTCCCAGATCGACCTCTTGTTGGGGAATAAATCCCTCACGAAGTGAGGCCAATTTGCTCTGGCCAGATTTCGGCAGCGTGGTAATCACTCCACTGACCTCCTCTCTTTGGGCGAGAGAGAAGACTTCAAGTCCGAGGTCTTGCCAGTTGGAGGGGGGGGCACAGCGGTCAGATAGGGGGTGGACACCCCTGTCACCCTGCCTGTCATAACTATAAATCTCCCTCCCGGAATGACGCCTGCATCGGATATTGCGCGGCTAGGAATCGACTCCTTGAAATTAAAAACCTCTGTTTTTGCTTCGACGAAAAGGGATTGACTGTATATCTCCGCAGACATTTATGTGGGTTCATTTCCACTTCTTTAAGCATACTGTCCAAAGAACAACACAGCCGTGAATGGATTGTCTCCGTATTTTGTGCGAAATAGAGATGTTTATCTTTCAAAAATATAAGCTTCAGTTTGAAATTTGGGCTAACAAATGAGTGAACAAAGTACTTTGGGGGACATTTGCTTATAGTTTCAATGAATCAGTGAGTGCTGTTTAACGGAGGGTTCAGGGATCATGGCAGTAAAGGTTTTCACTACTTCATACCGCACTATGAGAGCCAATTTTCTAAGAAACTGGCAAAGTATGTGCATAGGATGATTGTGACAAGAGATGGGGGTTATTCTCTTCATCTTCTGTAATTATTTCTACCATACTGACAAATATGTAATGTTCGTGCCACGTTAAAGTCACTCGCATAAGTTACCATGAACTTTAGGACATGTGTAACAGTTGTAAATAATTAGTTGCATCTCCATGGTTTCAGCATCAGACAAGCTCAGGAAACTTAAACCCAATTAAATATCCAGTTTCGAATCGCCTCCCATCTCTTTGAAACGTGTCTCACTATTTCAAATGTCGTTGAGAAAAAACTCAACTTTGCCGACTGGATCTTTATGCTAAACACCCATCGGGTACTTTACCGGTGACTCAATTCTGATTTTTTTTTTCGCCGCAAAAATCGATCGAAAGTCCGCGAGTTTGATAGTCACTATTTGGTAGAAGCGCATGCTGAAAAGTTTTGCTATTGAGACCTTCATGAGGTGAACTGTGATGCAATTGCTGGGGACCCGGATTGAAAATTGCAAGCGTGTTTCTCTGGCGCCCCTTTTCTTTCTTCACCCTGCCACTGGTATGTGTGATCGCGTCGGTTAGAAGGGCAGTTAGCTGTCGTCTGCGTCTTGTTTTTCTCGAAGGTGGACGATACGTATGCGTGTGTGTTTTTACTACGTCGCCAAGGAATATCGGCGTGGATTTGTACCCACAAATTAACAGCAATGAAAGTGTAATCGGGGAAAAATGGAGCGGCTGACGCCAAAAATCCAATGTAGCGAGCTTACATTTCACTAGGCACCGGGATGGTTATTGTTCGTAAATTAAGCACTAGTGAAAGGCGTTTGAAAAGCGTTCTATAACAAATACTCACTTCTTTGCAGAGATTAGAGGCGCCATGTCTATTATTCCTCGAGTAGTCACACCCTAGAATATGTGTAAAGAAACGTGCATGCATTTGTCATTTCAACAAAAGTGTACCTTCGATATTAAGTATTTCGGGATGTAATTGTAATTTATCGAAGCTATTGTTGTTAGAGTCCCGTATCTCAATTGAATTTTTGTGCGCACCTACTCGTGACCTCATTATCGGTATACAGAAACTGGCATGGGTCATTATCAAAATTTGATCAGAATGATAACTCCCGAATATGAAAGACGATACATCCGGTTCTACCCAACGATATTAAGAAATTTGATATTTATTGCTTGAACTAATAGGGACTTCAGAGTGCGCAGGTGACTAGCCTGGGTTAGTCCTTTGGGATGCTCGTGTCCCCTGCGTACACGTATGTCCCAATTTGACAGGAGAGAGTGCCAAGCTTTGCAGGTCTGTCGCGCCCGCGAAATCCCTTTGAGGTGTCCTCATTATTTGTCTTTACTTCCAGACTTTTTATTTGTAATCAAAGTGGGAAGTGCTCTGAGCTATGACCATCACTATCCGAACCTTTCAGTAAGAGCTGTATGCACGGGAAAAGTATACCGAGATAAATTGTGCTTTTATGGCAAAAGTATATGGGAAAGAGAAATATATCTCTAGAAAAGGCAGTCCTCTTTGCAATGGTATACAGCATGTCATTTTATTGACACAGATGAGTGAACAAATTAGACTGATGTTAAGGGTACTGAAATCGGCACTGTGACAAGCTCGCATATTTGATTAACAAGGCCCAACCAAAAAATGTGTAGAATACCAAATGCGTTCGCTTTCTTGAAAACAAGGAATGTACCTGCTTTGTTTTCGCTATTTACCTTATACGTTTGATGTGCTGTGCCCTCCACACGGCCACCATTCCTGTCAATTCACATCTGACATGTTTAGGTATATTTTTATGTCGGTAGGCTATACCTTGTATGTGGACACCCCGTGTTCTAATTGTCCACTGTGCACTGACGCATAATCCACCAGTTTGGTTCCAACAATTCAGACACTCATGTCCCAACTGTTAACAGGCTGCTCTGCTTTCAGTGACGGCATCTGTGCCTTAAGTTCCCCTAAGCATGCATTGAATAGAGGAGCGAACCTAACATTTTTATTGTTATAGGAAACATTGGTAATTGCATTAACTGAGTTATAATTTCACAGAAGTTTTCAATTAACTTACAGCCGTTTTCACCTAGCACAGTGAAGGAACACATTGGAATTTGGTTATACATTGTACATTATCTTCAAATAGATAGCTGTCTTTATGTTCCACCTTTAAGCCCCAAGTCCCATGTTTCATCTCGTTCAACTGTACAAGTATAACAAAATATACATTTTTCAACTTATGTTCCTGAAGCGAAACGGAATGAAAAAAAAAATCGACGCCAGAAGTGCAGTATTGGTTAAATCTTATCTCCGACTTTTTGCGAACATTTATGACTGGATAATTAAAACAAACACTTTGTGTGTCTCGTTTGTCTAAATCTCGAGCCCGTGAAGAAAGTACAAAAATACAAAACCACATCAGAGTGTCTGCTTGGCGGAACCATCAGCGTGTTTGAGCCAAAACGAAGCTGACCAAACACTGGGCCCCGGTCAGCTCAAATAACCGAGACAGAATCCACATCGATGGGGAAAACATTCCTAACAAGAGACATCTGAATAAAGACGTACATGAACAGCCTGTGATTTCATCCGAAATGCTTTGATAGTGCGCTGTGTATGCTTACAAGAAAACGGTCGTGAAAGGCTACCCCTTGCCATCAATTACAGCGGGATTTTGCAAGCAAATGTTGCAGTTTTTTTCCATTCGCTGTGCGTGTCTTGCGTAGGAATGGATATGTCCTTATTTACAGTATCAATGCTTCTTGTGAGGGGATGTCCTCACTCGTGTTCTTTCTAGAAAGGACGCTCTGATTAGCGCGGACTGTCGTTTGTCGTTTTCCTCGCCATTAGTGTTACATCATTGCAGAAGAGTTGATATCGCGGAAGATTGTACAAATTCCTTGGTAATTCAATATTTAGGCGCAGAAGTTCAGGTTGTAGACCTCTGTTGATTTATCGCCCACTCGCAGTCAGCGGAACCATTCTCGAGACTTTTTGTTTGTATTTGTTGAAAAAGTGTCTGTTGGAAACGTAGGTCTGGATATATTTTTCAGAGGTTCGATATTCGGATTTGGCTTCTTTTTTACGCACAAACGCTTTGGCCGAAGTTGGACAGGCCAACTTTAAAATCTCTGTTTCTGACCCTACGCTGAGAGGAGACCTCTTCCCCGTACAATGTCCCCCTTCACTCAGAAGCCTGTCACCGGTGACGGAGCGTTATAGCGACAACCAGCCTCATAATGAATGCAATTTTCTTTAGGATTCCCAGCAGGGACGCTCTGTGTCAAGACGAATCGGCTGTCGCATGAGTGATTACACCGTAACTTCATTTAGGCTAGTTTAATGGCAAGCCGGTCACTTAAGCCCTATCTGTAGTTCTGATGCGACACCCGATGTATGTTAAGGAGATGACAAATTAATTGGGTTATTATAACTGGTGTAAAATTATTTCTTTTTTCGGATAAATTGGGAATGACTTCAGAGAATATATTCAAAGGTGTTCTTTTCAAATCCAGCCCTCGTGTGGTAAATGAAGAGAGGAATGCGGGATTTGATCATGCCAAAGGTTTTCGTGTGCTTTTGTGAGGAAAGTTTATGGCATATGTCATAACAAAGTGGAAAAATACATAAATACGAACTTGTATTTTATTGGAAATAGTAGTCTTCCAAAAGATATTAGATCACGCTTTTCTAAAATGACCTCCAAATTTGAACGTTTACGCAAGCGTGTACACGGCGCATTACCCCAAGTTCAAGGTTCGCAATGCATGCTTTTACTCCGTTCTCAACAGCCCATCTTTCCGCCTTACTGATAAAAGCACTTTCTATTCAGAGAAAAATATAATTCATCTAATCAGATGATCTGAAAGAACGGGATACTTCCCCCTAAAAGGGACTTAACTGAAGGAGATCATGATATTGCTTAAGCAAGCAACTTAAACTGTTTAAGGTGGAGTTCCTTGCAACTTGAGGGATTTCCTTGCTTTGTTACATGTTGATTGTATACTGGTCTTTCAAGTAGGCCCTATATTGTCGAAGAGGAAGTTTTCACACAGAATTATAGCAACCACGTCGTAATATCTATTACACTGATATGACTGATTGTCTCAAATTTCCAGCAAAACAGTTATTTTCTATGAAAATGGGCAACACAGTCGCCTAGCACTTCGGTGACTTCCAATCCCACCTGCTTAGTCCCTGTCTGGCGGTCACATGAGTATCCCTAAGAATGTTTAATGGTTTTTTTGCCCCTCATAAGCATGTAACTCCTGGTCTCCTGTTTTTTCCCAGAAGGATTGCAGTGGCTGAGGTTAAACAAACGATTCCTCGGGGATTTTTCTTAAACTTGCAGGGCTGTTTGCAAGACTCGTGGAAGGCAAATTCATCCCTGCACGGCCAGTTATCCTAAGATAATAGCAGCTTCAGTCCGAAATGCTTTTACAGCGATCCACAGGAAGGAGGAATCGGCCAACGTAGGGTAGAAACCGAACCACTCCATGCCTTCTCTGTATCTGACAGAACAGCCTAAAACCTAAAAGCTTTCGGTCGAGACTGTTTTGAAAAAGAATTTACTGGCACTCCAGCAGAAAATATAGGGAGTAATTGAGGCGAGAAGAAAGTTTCCAATTATTCATTAGTTGAATAGTAACCGTCACACTTTGGTCAGCGACGGTTGATCATTATCGACGAAGCTTCTGGCGCTTGTTGACACGGACAAATTGACGTGAAAAAAGTCACTTTACGGCCGGTTCATACTTGAGGCGAACGTGAAATTGAGCGAATTTAACGTCAGGAACCATTGCCAGCAAAATTCGCAGAGTAAAATGTGTTCAACTTTTTTCAAATTAGCAACACGAATGTTTGAACTGACGTCACAATTCTGTGTTCGTGTTTGCTTTCGCCCAAAACATAAACTGGCATTTGGTCGGTGGGAATAATTAATATATTATGCAGATTTCTTTGCACCAATTATCTGTTAGGGTTTTAATTTTATAGCGACAACACTGGCAGTTTATTGTAAGGCATCTGAAGTAAATGCTTAGCATTTATGCATTAAAACATTTAACCTTAACTTTGTCTTTGAAATGCAAAGTTGAGAAATTCAGGTTGGCTGAGACCCAGAAAGCAGTATTTTTTTGTCGAAAACGGGAACATATCTAATTCAAATTTAAAGCATTAGGCTGCAAACACGGTTTATTCTGTTTATTCACATCAAAACCGATCTCCGCCGTAAACCACGTCATCAAACCAAGCATCAAAGCCTAAAAGTTAAGTGAACTTTTTTACATACCGTAAATATGGAATGAAAAAAGCTTCAATTAACAAAGCTCTTGTCTTTACACCACTACAGAGTTAGCGATTTTTTATCGATACGTTAGACCTATCGTTTCTCCCGCTTTCCCTGTCAACGCGCGCGGTTGAGGTATCGCGCACACGCGGGATTCGCCGAACTGAAATAGTTCACGTAAGGCTCGGAAACCGTTGACAGAAAAACGTCAGATACACCTACGGTGGAACGAACGGCCGTGCCCACCATAAAAGATTAATCACGTTGAAAGTGCGGTTGATTCCTCTCTCTTTCTGTCGAGCCGAGCCGGCTGGTTTTCACCGGCGTAGCCGTCGAAATCAAAAGCAGGACAGTTCAAGGAGGCTTAGATGGCACGACACGAAGGATTGTGGACACCTGAGCGTTTCTGGATTGGCAGGGATTACCGATAGAAAGCCCTGTTTTGCGAGGTGCTGAAAGTGTTTTGGTGCAGGAAATTATTACTGACGTGCTAGCGGAGAAAGTCCTTTCCATGGCATAGATTAAACACGTTTTGAGTAGAACATGCCAGTTTTTCTGTTATGTTTCGTTTGTTTGGTGTTTTGCTTTGTTGATGTGACTTTTTTTTAAAATGTAATTCGTGCATAGGTACATGGAGGCAATAACACATTGATCTGATATTGCATGTGTGTCTTAGTTAGGAAATTTGCACGGTTCTCTTTCCCAAACACAACTGTTGATTAACAGTTATCCAAATGTGAACGGTATCAAATATCTGCTAAATTAGAAAGGCAGTGTCTAGTTAAGCGTAAACGCTAAATAACTTAATTGACATTTGGACTAGGACTTTGGAAAAGCTGCACCACTTTTTGAGTATTTTTGCTCAGGAATTATAATTGTTTCCAATACTCGCCCACGGATTTCCGTTTTTCGCCACGTTTACTCTTCGATATCGCGTGCCAACGAGCGCTTGCTTGTCAATTATTCCAACATTCACTGGTGCAGTGTACTTGCAGCTTCTACCCTCTCGTATATTCACGATGGACGGAAAATGGCCTTTACAAGATTTATGATTGTTTGACGCTCTTTTCATATTTAACACCTGTCTCTAATATGCCTGTTTGAGGCTGTGTACCCGAGTCGGGTAATCTCATCGTCCTCCCGAATAGTGCCTTTCCCCTGTATTCATCTACTGCTCTCGGTAACTTCGCCTTTAGTCTGATTCCTCTTGAGCTGAGTGGGTTGTAAACCGATAGGGTGATGAAAAAGTTGTTTCATAAAAGCTGTCATCTGAAGCAAGTGTTCTAGGCTGACGAATCACTTTTTTCCCTCTTAACTCGCTCTCCAGACGGAAACGCCCTCTGGATGTTGTGCCATGGCTGAGTGGAAGACGATACGGGCGTGGGTGTCGCCCCGTGGGGGCGCCCTACGGATATGACGCGTTCACTACGCGCACCAATCACAGCACAGGCATCTTTCATTTCAACAGAGCTCCAAATTAAACCATCAACCACTGTATTACATTAAAAACATCGAAACAGTGTGGGTTAATGTTTCGGCTCATCTCCACTGCATGTCTTTTGGATCCCACAGGCACAATGTTGTTTCCGGATGGAATATCCCTAAACGGGAAAACTAAGGTTGTGGCGTAAGCCCCAATTCCACTGAAATCATCGATGCTTAAGAAAATAATCCTTATCAAACTTCATGTCAGATTGTGCCGTACATGAGTTTTCAAGCCTTCTCTAACATTTTGGTTTAGAAAGCTAACATAACACCTAGCCGACAGAAAACTGGCGGCAACATTTTTCACAGTATTTACAAAGCTGCAAAGTAAGATGCCGTTTTGAAGACATTAAGCCAGCATTTCAAGCAATCTGAAACCCATCAGCTGCCACAGAAATTCAACACTCGTGGCTTTTTCCCGCTTGTTTTCAATAGAGCGCGCGCCAAGTTATCAGGTCATTGAGCCGCTCTATCTGGGCCAATAATATTAGTTTTCGCGAGTCTCGCTGGAACGAAAACCTCGAGAGCGTACTGCAGCTGCAACGAGGCGCGGAACACTCAACCTCTTTTTTCCTCACCAGATTGCAGTTAGCAGAAAGGCGAGCTAGATAATATCGTTTCAGAGCTAATGGTGGACATTGTTCAGAAATAGGAAATCGCAACCTATCTGTCGAACACTAAATTCAGCCAAGAAGGTAATTAAAACATGCTTCGACTTGGAGCCAGCACTGCGCCAATGCCATATGCTATGTACCTGCTCGGGCGCATTTCTTCAAATCGTACTTGAGTCACTTCAAGACGTTTTGAGTGTTTACACTGGAATATTGTCAAGTGTTATAATTCCTTGCCAGACTATTACGTTGCCCGGCGCTCGCACAAAATCACATGAGTAAAGGACTTATTTAGTTGCTGCTAACAAGAGCAGCGAACGATGACCGCCTCTACCGACACGCACACCACAAACAGTGTTGCCTTCAGTCCCTTGCCGAGTCACTCGAACTTGCTAAAGAGGAGAGGCGCTTCAGTAGGACCCTAGCTTGGTTTAGTGTACAGTGTGATCAGAGTAGTTTGTCTCTTGATTGTAAGAAATGTAACCAATTTACCATTGAAAGGTACGGCGTCAATCAACAATCTTGAGTATTGTAAGCCGAATGCATTAGGAACTTGAAGTCTTTCCAGTGAATAGTTCCCCTCTTTGTAGGGTATCAGTTGAATTCTTAATACATGTGAAAATACCTGGTCATTGGAATATGAGTGCTATGCTGGAAATGTCGAAGTATTTGCAAAAGGGCTTGGGCCAAGTGTTGTGTAAACATGTGCACATTTCGTGCATACCTGTCAGCGGAACTCTGTCCAAACGGTCACATTCTTTAGTTAATCGACTAAGTCAACTCTTACCTTGGTCAATCGGCTTGTTGTCAAAAAGTGCTCACAAATCCACCTTGTGGATAGTGCGTATTATAATTACACCATGAGGGGAGGACGTCCTAAGCTGAAGGCTTACAGCAATTTTCAATCAAGAATTCCAACAAATTAAATGCGATCCTAATAGCGTGCCAATTACCGTCGTTTCCTGCCTGGCTTGATAATATCTTTCGATATCAAAAATCCCATCAGCATGTTGTCGTAGAACGTTACTGACATTCTGTGCTTAATATCTACACAGCACAATAGATGTGCCACGGCTTACTCTGGTGACATCATTGCTATCATCAGTTGGCATTAAATCGCACTTCATTTGTTAGTTGCTGCGTAGTCATGAATAAACAATCGCTTTTGATTAGTTCCTTATTAGAAATAGCTCCGGAATCATGCTGATACGGGAAGTGCAATATTTGGCAAGTGTCCAACATCGCTGCATTCGTTTTAAAGTGCACCTTCACCGCCGGCCAAACTTTCTCTCCGGCCGTAACCTAGCAACCACTATTGAATGTGTATCCATCAGTCGCGGCTTAACACCGATTGCATTCTAAATGTGCTCAAGTGAGATTTCCGTGAAGGTGTGACATATGTTCTATTTCTACCATAGGCGGACAGTTTGAAAACAAATTCAGGCCTACCTTAGACAAAATGGACAATGTATATGAGAAAATAAGACATTGTGACAGACAATGAGATCATAGCATAAATAACGATCCAGGTGTCCTTGTATATTGGACCCGAATAGTTCTTTCTTTACCAATGCGCACTTAGAGATGAAACTTCCCCAATCCCCTCACAATTTTTGCCATTAGGGCGACTCTTTATCAAATCTTGGTCCAGGGTTCCGTTCGGTCTATTGCAATATTTAATGGAATTATCGTTGTCCTCTGCGAATCTATTGTCCCGAGCCTCGTGTGTTGCGCTGCCTACAGGCGTTAGATTAAAGGTCGATTTATCTCTCCCCTCGTCTCTTTATGTGAGGGATAGACTTCCCTTGAATTCCACGATTCCCTGAAAATGTCAAACGTGTTCTTTCGTCTTATTCGACGATTTTGAGTCGGGGAGATCATTTTTACATGGAGAGGGCCATTGAATCGCTGATGGCCTTGATGCATCGTCGTTCCATCCACTTTTACATTGGCACAATCCTATAGCTTCTTTCCTGATTATGGCAAGATTAAAAAAAACACTTTGAGAACCGACATCAAAGGTCGCTCATGTGACAACAGTAAACTGCATTAATTTACCTCACCTTTGCTAATGGCGCAAGCTAGCTTTTCTTTTAAAGTCGATCCCCTCCGACTGGGGCTTTGGTTCAGTCATAGGACCAGTGTAAATATGCATTTTACTAACTCAAATTCTGCTTGAAATATTTAAAGTAAGATCAAATCATTGAATCATTCGTCGAATCGTAGCTTGTATTTTGCAGTTGGTTTTACGGTGAAAAAAGAGTAAATGTTTCTCGTAATGCAAATTCAAATTTCTCTGTATACGAGGATCAAACGCTGAAATAGGTTGCATGGAAGCAGTTATATTCATTTCATTACTGGGTTCACAGCCGGTTATCGTGGCGCCACGCTCTCCGAAATGTGGTATCCTAGGGATTCAAAAGTGCCCCAGGTCCTGCTATCGATTGAATCTCGACAAAATAGCATTTGATCGGAATCATTGAGTCGTGCCCCTAGATCCATAATTCGTGTGGCGAATTCTGGACGAGGTTGTCTTCTATCGGAAGAGGTCTTGGCGTATTTTTCCCTACTCTGTCTCTCTCCCTCTCTCTCTCTAGCCTTTAGGCAAAATTATGAAAAGGCACGGAGTTGAAATCATCCAATACCTGTCCAAAATGTGCCAGAGACAACGCGTTGGACAGAACAAGACGACACCGCACAAAGAAATTTTTAAGTGGAAAGCTGTTAAACACTTTTAAATATATCCCCCCGAAATCACATTACTCCTGACAGAGCATGATTATACCTTCTTCTTTTCAAGTGATTACGTTTTCATTTTGATAATGCCGCTTTCTTGGTAAACCTACATTGTCTACATTCTATTCTTCTGTTAACATACTAACGTTATAATTCTACATCAAGTTAAAATTTGACATTGACTGGATATTGGCTGTGCAGTCTTTTGTCATTGTAACAGTTTTGGCATTTTACGAGATCTTAGGGTAGTTCCAATCTACAGCGACATTTGGCAGAGATTATTAAATAGCTGAACTTATTTCAGTGAACTGTCAGAGTTTAATAACAAAACACCTTTATGGTCTTGAAACTTGAAACTAAATATAGATTAGCAGGGATTCTAGTTACTCGACAATTTAAGTGTTTCAGTCTCATAAGAGAGAACCTGAAAGAGAGAGAGAGAATCACCCCAACCATAAAAACCACCGACTCTCATAGCATCCCATATTGTTTTTCTTCTTTCGTTGTGATAGAATTCAGCAGCTCTTGAACATTGTGTTTTGCCGGACGTAAGCAGAGCTATATATAGAGATCTTAAAGTGATTCGGAGAAGTTTTAGAAGAGTGTCTTATGGACTATTTACAAAGATTGATAATTGTGTCTTCGCTCTACCAATTTCTGAGTAACGACACGATAAGGTTAGCAAGGAAAACTCAACCTGAGTAACGCAACGATAAGGTAAGCATTGCAATCGTTTTTCTTTCTCAAAATCTTTTATGTAAAAAAAAAAGTATTGCCAATCTTTGATCACCGTAACAGCGTGACCCAAAGCCAATTCTTCGTGAGGTTTTCGTTGATATTCGTGACCGATGAACTGTTTTATTGCAGAGTTGTTACAGGAATTATGAATTTTCACTGTAGTAGGTACGACATTGTGACCATAAAACAATGCTGAAAGAAAATCTATTACAGAGTTTCTTTCACAAGTCTTGCACGACGGTGGAGGACACTTAAAATCATTGGAATATATTTTCATAGTCTCACATAATATTAAGAGTTCTGGCGTAATCATTTTCCATGGCAGCTTGGCCTGATTTAATAGCCGACAGTAATTATATTTACTACACTGTAAACAGTCTGTCATTTGTTTGTCGGAAAGTGAGAAATAATTCTTATTTACCAAGCATGGGGAAAGTCTACGAAGAACTGAATTCCTTAGACGACATGTGACAGTGTCACCTTCAATTCTGTTAGATCATTAGCAGTTATTCCATCTGAGAAAAATCGGTCAGCTTAAAGACTGTCAGGTTGTATCGTGCTCAACCAAAGTGTCTGGTGTAGCATACGATCTGGGTCAAAGTAAACATAAGTCGCACATGACACGACGAACCTAAATATTAAAGCCATGCATCTTATTCGACTCTATCTTTTTCCCGCGAAAATGCATGCACTTTGTAGTCACTCCAGGATTCACAGTATTGATCTTGAATTGGTAAAGAATGCCGGCTGTTAAGGAGAGTTGTTTTTTCGGAGGTTGACTACTCCATGCTTTGTGAATCCTTTCTTACACTGCTGTCTGAGTGAGGGAGCAAAGGACAGCCGTTTTCCGCAAAGCATGTCAAGCTCATCAACATGGAACGAATCGATTAATATCCTAAGCTATGGACTATTCGGGGTGCAGTATTATATACGAATCGCGCAAACATGATAGGCTACGACAACAGGGGTGTTTATTTAGATTTGCCATCTGAAATATTGATTTTTCTGGATATTAAAAGATTATTTCATCTTGCTGACGTTTAGATTTTGTAACCATTTCGGTCTTTCGTTTATAAAGAAAAGCATGCGTTGCAACTGATTTTGCAGCATTGAAGTCTTTGTCCTTTTTTTGCTTGATTTATTTGTCTGATGTTTTTGCAACATTTTATTTTGTTTTACAGGTCTATAATGAGTAGAGTTCTGAACCTGATATTTTATTTACGTAGTATTTACTGGTGTTTTGCACAAACTCTCTGTCAGCTGACATTTTTCTCTTTCGAGTTTCTCTTTAAAATCGAGTCGAAAGTCTACAGTATTTTTGTTTTTGATCGCAGCAGCTCACTCCTGTCTGTCTGTATTTCTCTAGTCCGCAAGCAGTTTACTTTGTTTCTCTGTATTATTAATCACAGCTCACCCGTCGGAGGAAAGTGAGATCTGTTTGGAATGATTTGTTTATTTGATGGTGCGGTGAGTGGCGCGTCTGATATCGTGTTGATAGGTGTATTAGTGGAACGTCTTTGACATGTCCGTCTCGTAATGAGATTCACTTTCATCTCGTGCACTTTTTCGGGGGATTGGCAGTAGCTGTGAGTTTTTCTGCTTTGGTATATTTCAGTATCTCCATAGTTTCAACTCAGTAATGCCTTCGTCCGTTTTGTGTCCGTCTTCTCTGTCACCGCATAACATCTTTGTTATGATGTTGTGGTTACCTTCGACTGCATCTCGTTCTGCCGTCATTTCCAAATGACCTGCTAGAAAAAATTCAATCACATCGACCTTAATTTGAAGCCAAAGAATTCGTACTCCGCCCTGCAGGCACGGAAGGTCAAAATAATAACCCTGATTGGAAAATCAAATTCATGATTGATACAAGTCAAAACATTTCGTGTTCTGCCAGGCCTGTTTACTGATGAGGGCAGGCCCATATTGATCAGGCTGATGCGTGGGCTGGGCCTGGGGTTTGGTTCGTAGAGATTGAAAGTACACTTTAATTGAGCCATATCAGATCATCGGTAACCAGTCCAGAGGCTGTGTTTATTTTCACAACGTCTGCACGAGCCCATGAGGTTACCGTGAAATGTTTTCATAAAGTTTTCTCAAAAATAATTAGCATTGGGACGAATATAAATATCCAGGTAGGGTTTGAAGAAAGGAGAAGATGAAATCAATGCAATCGCTTAGGTTTTGGGGACAGTTAAGGAGAAATTGTACATCTAATCACGGGGATTGATTTGAGATATCGCGTTATCTGTGTGATTGCCAGGGGAAATTAACACAGCGGCGGTATTTTGCAAGACTCATTGAATTGGACAGCTTCACGACTGATACAAAAAATAAATCTTTAGGGGTATTTTTCTACGAATTAATGTTGTTTTGTAAATGCTAGATCTGCACTTTGTATTTCGGTCGAGAAACCTGGTCCGCCAAGCATGAAAAATCAATAAGAGGGCGCTAAAGAATCGGTGGTCTTCCAGCGGCGGTGCGTTGCGCAGCTGTACACTGTAGAGGGCGCTCGGAGTGAAGCTTTGAGCTCCAATACACTATAGGATGCACCGAACTAATTCAAGCCGCATTGAAAACTGTGTACAATCAAAGTATGGAGCCCCATTGCGGGAAACCGAAGTCCCTGAGGCCTCTCAGGGACTTCGGATGTCATTTTTTTGGTTCTTCAGATGTCATTTGATTTTCAAATTTTATTTGGTTAACCAATAAATTTTTAATTTTTCACCAAAGACAAACTCGCCCCCCAAAAAGTGAATGTTCCCAAGTCAGTAGCCATTTGTAAAATGACATCCCTCACCATTCTCAGGCTCTTCTGACAAGTTTTCGATAACATTTTTGTCTGCTTAGATGGGTGACCCTGAATCTACAGAGATGATCCTGGGCCATACTTACACAATCCCACAATTTACTGGCCCCCCTCAGACTCCTCTTTTCGAAAGAATTTGTCGGGGTAATAAGCGCTTCGGCCTTGCGGAACACTTTCCTTTCCTTGTATTAGGACAGTGCATCTCCAAACCAGGCATACGTGGTCGGTGAGGGCGCAATCTCGAAAGGAACTCCCTAGAATTAAGCATAAGCGAAGGTTTCGAGCCCACACGCATCAGTTCAAGAAGGCTTGAATGGAGTGAGCAGGTACTGTTCACATGGTCAAGAATGAAGAAGCTTGACGTTGGTTTGAACAAGTCGTTATTGTTTGGTTTACATAAGTAATTAGATGTTCCCATCTACTGCTACATAGAGCTTCTTAAAAATTGTAAACTTGAAAGGAGGGTGGATTCATGAGGACGTAGTCTTCCTCTAGACAGAACACTGGATACATGCATTCCACTACCGATATTGGACCCTGTGCGGGATGTATAAAAAGCAATCCAAATGAAACAGATTGGTATAGTGGGTGATACAGCCTATACAGAAGAGAAACAGAAGTTAATTTAAGTTTGTGTGTGTCATCAGCAGATGTTTCTCGTGACACGCTATTGTTTCACATCAGTCTGGGGAACAGAAATCACGCCCTCTGTAGGTTGGGGCTTCTTCAATAGTGTTTACAACATTTGAACAACTGCAGATGTCGCAGAAGAAAGTTCTGCCATATGCTTTTGCACGCTGTTACATAACACTGCCCACGACTGATACAATGCAATGCTTGGATAGACAAAGATCTGCTCTACATACGCTTAGATCTTCCAGCAGTATCAAGCAAAATCTTATTTTTTTTTTTATCTTCCTCTGTGTCGATCTTGTACGCGTGAATCGACGAGGCATACGGGTGAACAGAGGACGAAACATGCGGTCTCTTTTGCAACGTGCCCACCTCGCGTCATCTGGCCGTGTTTTTCCATTCCACCGAATCCAAACAATTTCATAATTAAGATGTAAATATGTTACCATAGAACAACAACCTGGCCAGCATTTCTGCCGGTACTGCATGCATTTGTGATGAGGCGGCTCGATTGGCCTAATAAACGCACGCACGTGAATTAGATTTACCGCATCAGACCGCCTGGCGGTAAGATGCGTTTGATGGCACTCATCGGGGATAGATTATTATGGCTGGTTCCCTCCAGGCCCAAGCCTGGAGGGAACCAGCCATAATAAGTCTGGCAAAGCCTGGAATTTTAATTGGGTGGATTGCCATCTTATTCTGTAAAACGACAAGTCCAAACTCTGTCTCTCCTAGGATTCTTAACCTTCTTATAACACTCTTCAGGCGTACTTTGATTCATTGCACGAGCATTTCATAATAATTTATTCATTTATAAAGCGCCAATGTCATGCAGTATGTTAAAATGCGCCGCACAATCAAGACCTTTAAGGTGGTCGAGCCAACGACATACAAGGGCGCCTGACTCAGGCAGCCGCCGAACGACCCACATCCACCTACGTTCGTTTGGAGAGAGGAGACAATAAGAAGCAGTTACAGTTGTGGAAGGAAAACTCCAGAGAAGTAATTTCTGGGTAAACCCCACGGATTCTGGCTGAGACTGAAAACCCAATCCACATGTGGGCCGAGCCGGGAATCGAACCCAGGCTGAAGAGGTAGGCCTAAAAGGTGAGGAAACAACTGAACCGACGGCCCCGAGATTGCAATGTAACAGGTAATGTGTTAAAAGCCAATACTTACTTCATTTCGTTTTAGATTTGAGGGTTAATGACTTTAGAGTTAATGACTTTAGGGTTAACATTAATCTAAATTTGAAAATTGCTACATTTTTGCTAATCGTTTTTCCACCGTACACACTGTCAAAAGGGCCCCTTAAATGTTCTGTTTTATATGTATATTGAAGAGATTGACAACTGTCTGAAATTTCGGATGGACCATAATATAAATGTGCATTTAGTTTTAAGGCCAAGGAGGTATATTGTAGCGAGCTGTTTAATTTTTCTCAATCTGTACACATGATGCAGGCGGCGTGTTCTCTCACATCAACTCAAACGTTGTTGAATACCCCACAACAAAATGTAAATATAAACGAATTTGGGCACCGTCAGCAAAAACGGCCATTCGGTAAATGAGGTTGATCAAATCTAGTTTGGTTATTACGCCTTTCAAGAAAGCTGAATATCCACATGTCCTTCAAAGTACTAACATATTGTGTTCATTCCAATATTTGATAATGCAGTTTAGAAATAACGGCAGGCAGGCGGCTTGAGGTCGTTTTCCCTGACATGGGCTGACAAACATCTGTAAAAATTAGACTTAATGGAACACAACGTATTGTACTCAATGCGCGCGTTGGAAATGCCACTCCAGGTTTGCTTATGTTATTTGTCAAGTCAGACTCGCCGCTGTACGACGCTAATGGTGAAGGCGTGATTCCCTGTCACTCAAGCATGTCTTAAGCGCCGCATTTTGTATATTGTATAACATCATGCGTAATAATGATCTTATAACGTTGAACTGTGAGCACCGAGCGACTATGTACAACTTCCAAAAAAAATAAAAAAAACTACCCTGTTTGCTGCTGCTTCAAGCCTGGAACCTTCACGTGTTCATGCATCTATTTTTAAATCCACTAAACCCCACAGCTTGACAAGGCCTTATCCGGGCTTACTGTTCCTACATACAACTCAAGCTACTTGCTTTATTCCAACTCATCCAAAGTTCATCACGTGCTTTTCATAGGGTATACCTGTACTTGTTATTCAAGAGTTTTCTGGACCAGCTCTATTGTTGATCAGTGCCGATTTTAGTGCATGCTTGTAAACACCACCGTCCACCGTCTGACTTCGTGATACTTTTTGGAAGGCGAAACCCCTTCCATAAATGCCGATCATGAAACATTCATTTCCCTTGTAGCTTGGTGACATTTAAACCCATCCCTGAGTCCCTTCCAAAGAATTGAGTCTTCAACAAACAAAACAGTGTGATGACAGTAACGTTGACAGTGTCGGATCGCGGACGAAATGCAGCGTTGCGGGACGGGAACGCTTTGAGGTAACAAACAATCTTGGACAGGTCGCGTTTTTTAAACATTGCCACTCCGTGTCGAAAACATTTCTTCTTTCTCAAGAATTGTGTAATCAATAAAAAGTACTCGCTGAGTCCAGACTTAATGTCATATAAATGGCTGTCAAATCGGGTGTGGAAACTTGGGAAAAACACAACTAGCAGCTGACCATCACACTTAAGGCATCCATCGTCAGGGCGGATGAAGTATATGCCAAATAACACCACTTGGAATGTGACATTAACTAGGTGTGATATACATGGCAAAACAGGACCATTCGTCATCAACGACTCGTACCATTCTACAGAAGAGTCCCGCTCGCATTGAAGGACTTCCATACAAATATGTCAATTATCAAACAGAAGGATTGAAAAAATACTTTATGAATACCATGAGTCATACGTTGTGTATGAAATGCAGTCTCGCTGAAGTGGTGTGTCAAAGAAAAAAAATGTTGGTTCATATCGTGGCAAGGCTAACTTCAATTTGAAACCACTCAGCTTATTAAGACTCCCTTCCTACACGTCTTAATTGCCATTGATTTTTTTAAATATTCCTTTTGAGATGACTCCATATGCCAGTGTTCTTCTATCAAAACTGAACTAACTTACATTCCCACTTTGTGCTTCCCTATTTCCACACTAAAAGGGTAACAAGGTGGTTTTATGTATGACCAAAGTAGAACAAGAGCGTTTACTTGAAACATTAAACACCAAAACCGGTTTTTTGTGATATTAACGACGTATGGCTGAACATCTCCTTGTATTTTGCTGCTCAGTACGCTCAAACTTAATCCAATTTAGTTGTACCCATCGGCGTCTCAACGTATCTGATGAAACCGAGCGTGACGAACTTTAATCTCACGGCATTAGTTTTCCGACATTGTATCGGATAACCACCAGTCTAGGCATTAAAACCATTTCCCTCATAACAGCCAATGAACTACTATGAAGAGAGAGACATTTCCAGACAAATTATGAGTAATTTGTGGTACTTATCTGACGGCAGCATGAGGCGAAAATAGAGACGCATCTCCCTGGCCCCGGAGGCAACCGTGCCGGGGACGCGGCGGGGTTATTGGAAAATATCAAAATTGCGGTAATGTGTATTTGTGACCTTCCAGGCTAGAGCGGGGCGACGACGCATGCGATATGTGCAATCGATTCCTGTTCCCTAAAACCCGGCCGATGTCTTCTGTCACCTGTTACGAAACTATGGAAAAAATAGTCAACAATCGGTGGCTGTTTCGTGGCAAGAAATCCCAGTACTCCATCAAAACGGATCATCACTAAACTTGTTTGTTTACACAAAAAATTAGGAATGGTATCCAAACTTCGTTAGATTCTACGTCACAGGCGGCAGGTCTTTCTTTTAAAGTTCCTATTGATCGACTTAACGAGGGCATTATAGAGAGTATCCACATCATATCTGACTAACAAGGTTAAGAAAATAATCTTTGGCATTTGTTGTGTTTAGCCTGCAAGAAACTAAACTCTCTGTGGATTATTTCTGAGCAGGTGTCATCGATCTTTGGTCTGGAGACGCCACACAGGGAACGTTGTGTGGTGTGTCTTTAAAAAGATAGAATAACAAGAGAAATCATGGGATGATAAAGAATTAACGTTGCAGCTGTGTACACCTCTATGCAGAATAAGATTAGGCCGTCAACCAGTGACAAATAAATCCCTTGGGATTAGCCAGTAATCCCTTCTTGTGGGATAAAATTATCTCAAGAAAGAAAACAAAAGCGCCCAGAAACGGGGTGGTATAACCCACAGACCAACGGAGGCAGCCAACTGCCGTTCGATACAACCCCAGCTGAACTTCAAATATCGACGTTCAACGTCAGTAACCCGGCTCAAATTACATGTAGACGCGATTCACTCTAGCCCAGGGCCGAGTCCACTCGAGGAGACACGACTGGAATCGCTTGTCTCCTTGGGTTTTCATGTGGATGTGAATGAGAAAGATGAAGACACAATCGACGGGTTCGAAATGGACCACACTGATGGTTATAATTATATTGATAGGACTAAAACCCTGTAAGCTATATATCACTTAGTGCGGGCGGCATCCTTCAATTCAATGAAGTCATCCCGTTTTATTCGGTATTCTGTTTTTGCTTCAAATTACATACAAACATCTTGACTGCTGCCGAATATCGAATATTACCTGAAATAATTACTTTTGGCTCATTTCATAGTATAAAATCAAGCTTGAAGCACATTACACCGCACAGTAACTCCACACTAGAGAAACAGTGGAAATATTTAATGTCAGGTTTTACCAAGTTTTGTTCTGGCAAATTTTGGTTGATACGAATTCAAATTAGCGTTTCAGTCTTTAACACTGCTTTGCCGTGGGAATGAAAACGTCTACAATATTTAAATGGAATGAATTGCAGTTGTAAAAAACTGAATCGTATAACTACTCATTTCTCTTTTGAAATAACGTGAGCAGGAGGGAAATCAATCTCCCATTAAGCAGGCGCCTTCATTGTGTGTTATTTTGTCTTTTGATACTAACCCTCGACCAAAATTAAAAATAGTGTTTCTGAGAGCGAACACCTCTTGTTGGCCATAAAGACAGCTTCCTGTTGTGAATCAGGAAGCTGTCTTCCATGGATAGTCAGCAACAGAAATAATTTGTCGCGCATAATTATTACTTGGAGGTTGTACTCGTGGGAAGCTGTTGAAGATTATTGGAGAGATGTGCGGAATTGTATTACAGGGGAATTTGGTGGGAAAGTACGCGGCTTCCCCCAGGGGTTGAAAACGTGTAACCCTAGCCCATCAGATATCAGCTCCTAGTCGAGCAGGTGTGTGCTGGCCAGATTCACTGCCTTCAAAGGAACTAGTCAGTAGCCTGAAGTTAAAACAGAGAGTCGCGCAAACTAAGGGGCGGTTGCTTTTGTTCCAGCAGTGGAAACTGTCGGGAGTAGAGATTCAAACCTCGATTCTCAACTCTTGGTGGCAGCAGACAGAATTCTCAATCTTCAAAATGGCTGTTGAGTGCACGATGCATTCCGAAACGACAACATGGAGTTTTCAGTTGACAAATCAGCATTGCATCATGTATTATTTCCAATTTTCCTCTTATAACCTTTAGCGGTGCACGTTTTTATGGCATATGTATCTTCCGATCTCCAACCAAACTTTCCAACGAAGTATTTTTCATTGTCACAGAACGCATTTGATGAGACGTGACGCATTGTTGCTTCGTGCTGTGTTTTGAAACGTTTTTAGGCTTGGTTGTATTCCTCATAATAAAAAAAAAAAGAAATTCGAAGGCTGCGGGCAAATGCCTGCCTTTTCACACAACACGCACCAATTAGTGACAACGCATGTTTTACTACTATAAAAATAATAAGAATAGTATGTTCTGACATTCGGTTCACTTTCGACTCTGGAGCATCGTCCAGGTAACTTCACTTCGAGTGCAGGGAGTAGTCAACTGGAGCGCAACAGATGAAAATCGATGCATCGAGGAGCTAGGGGAAATTCTGGCCGACAGAGTAGATGGAGCAAGTGAAGGGTGAAATCGTTGCCAAGTCATTGATTCAATATTCGATGTTAGCTCTGGGAGCATCTCAAAGTTCAGTTGGGCAGTTGTCGGTTATGGTTCGTATCAGATATCTTAACTGTGTGTAAAAGTTGTTGTGGTGTTTTGGTGGGAAAGTTGCTGTTTTACTCTTCTGTAAGAAGTTCAGCAAAAACACTTGAAGACAACACGATTTTGAAATTGATATGTAATTTTTTGACGCACGGGTAGCGATTAAAATGCGCTCCAGTTTCTTCAAGTAATATGCTTTGCTGTTTGCATAACTATAAAATTGTACCACTTTCGTTTTTGTGGCTGCTTCGAAGCGTATGTTGAAAGTGCTAATTATTATAATATTTTAAAAATTCAATTTTTTTTTCATTTGTTTTCTGCCATCTTAGTTTTCGTTCATGTTGTTGCAGTTGTGGATGTTCTAACTTCGTAGCTGTGCTATCTGATATTACTGACATTGCTGGAGATGTATTTACCATTGTCGCAATCACACTGCCACAGATTTTGTGTCTTCTTCATGCTTGGAGGCGGGTGCTTGTTATTTTGGACGAGCTTAGAATGCAGTTGTTCGCTCCCTGCGCCGCCCGCGATTGAATTGATAACCCAGAACATGCGTGCGGTACGTCAACCGTGATCCAGTCAACGCTTGCGTCAAACTGTTCAACGCTTAATTGACTTGTTCACGCCGAATGGGGAAACTGTTGCCACGTGTTAATAAGCGTGCGAGGGGTGCCATCCAATCATGTACGATTCAGTTCAGCGCGAAGTTACCCATTCTGAGATTTTAAAGGTCAGTAAGGTGAGATTTTATAAAAACAAAACAAAAAACAAAAAAATAACTACCTATCAGTCTATCTAGCTGAAATACGGATCACTCCCTGTAGATGGCCTTATTTCTCAGACTGTCCTTGGACATAATTTAACAGACCACTTCAGCTAAGATTTTTATTCCTGAATTCTGCATGGTACTACTATTAAAACAAACTGGTATTTTCCCCTGCTCAGCGTAATTGGTATGTTAAATTCTAGCTTGTATTAGTCATTACTGCCAAACAATGCAACTACTGGATTTGTAAGGATTTCAGATCCATTACCAAGCCATCTTTTCACCCAATGCCTCTGAATACCATTGAAGCCGCACGCAGACAGACGTTTTTCTCCTACGGAGTCTTATTTTTCAATATTGGCGACAGTTTATACCACGCTGCTCGCCCACTGCTGGCGGACTCTTCAGGATTCATCTACCGCCTGCTGAGATAAGTGTTCTCAGTAAAACATCGTGACCTATATCTTTCATTCAAGGAGTTGGGGCTAGAAACGTACAAGGGAGGAATGCGAATCCCATCCAATCAGAGTCACTTTGAAATTCTCCACTGCGGACCGCACGGGGAGAAGGATGCGTGGAATTTGGAGATGTGGCTCTGTTGAATTTGAGCAATCACCGCTCTTGGTCGTTAGGATTATTTTTGTGGCTGAGAAAGACAACATGCGTCACTTTTGCAACAAAATGTGACGATTTCCTTTATCAGTTCGTGAATACGGGCTAAGCCCAAAAGCGTCAGAGCAGATTAGGGTTCGTTTCAGAATTTAAGGCTAACTTTAGAACAAAAAGAGGCTTTTCATGCTGTGAATAGGTCTTGTTTGTGAGTGACGAGGGATCTTTAAATCTTAAAGACAAGCCCTTCAGATTCATCAGTTGGAAAAATAGTTTCTTTTGCAGAAAAGTAACCAAAATATCAGGCCCATTTTAAATTTCAAATTTCTGTTTAAATTTAGGATTAAAGTTTCTTAGGCTATTCTTAACGGAATCCCCTAAAATAATTTGGTGAAACATCAATGAACAGTAATCTGTGAATTGAGAATAATCCTCAAATTACAAGAAGGTTAGCCTTAAAATTGTTTTTGTTACGAGTCATACTGTCGATTTATTTATAACAGTTTATTTAGGCGTAAACTACTCGCTGAGCCAATAGTTACTTTAACCTACATTGGTATCAAAAGACAACTAATATTAGTAACAAGAATGTTATGCTCATATTTAACACTGTCTTGCAAAGCGTGGAATGTAGTTCATTATTTATAGATCTTAACTGAGCTCCCATGAAGAAAATATTCCCGAAATGTTGTCGTCGAGAGAGTGCCGATCGGCTTTCATTTCAAGGATACACTTTGCTAGCGAGTATTATTTTATCAGTTGAATTTGTCGAAAAGGATAGCTGGTTCGTTTCGAGTTTGATACCAACCACTACAACCGGTCGGATACAGTTACACGTATGAAATTTCGGAAGAGGGTTAATTTATTAATCGATGTAATGTCCATATCGTATTCTTGACTATACGTCTAAACTTGACACCGAGCAACCATTATGTATTTCTGTCGAGTTTGCTGTTTCCGTCTTTGTGAACATCTGTGGAGAATATGTATTTCAACAAATAAAATGTTTATAATTGGGCCAGGCTGTGAATCTAAGACTATCGAAATATTGCGAAAATGAAGGGGCTGTAATTATCTGCGCTCTAGGACTTTGTAGCCGCCACCTAGATCCGCGAGGTCACTCTGTCATGTGTGAAGTTTTGTTAAGATATCAGTTCGATGTCTCGACCACTTTTCTGTGAGTACCTTCATAATAGTAACCCGAAAAGCCAAATGCCATGCCTTTCTTTATAATCGGCGGACTTGTTCATGCCATACTCGCCATGCAGCATCATGATGTTTACATCGTTTGCAGTTACAGTAAACCGTACTGATGGGTCATTATTAAAGTTGGACTGGGTGAGAGATTGCCTTCCAGCATAGACTCACGCCACGGGAGTAAACACAGCCAAGCTTACTAAGGTTTAATTTGAAATATTTGTGGCGTTGTGGTTGTCACTCCCTCCAGAGACTTTCAGGAAGTGACATTTATGTTCGGAAAGTCACTGAGATGTGAAAGGCTGGTAACGCTTGGGAGCTTGACACAGAGGGATGACTTAGAAGAAATCAGTGTCAGAGCCCACAGCGTCCGTTTTTTGTCGCCCAGAGCGAATGATTGCAGCCCATTAGATCGTCTGCGACAGTTATCTAATAAATTGCACGCAATTATTGCTGAAATTCTTGCATTAAGTGCAACACGAATCGACATTTTAACAATTGGGATGCAAAGAGGGGTGCGTCATAGAGTCAACGCATAAAGCGAATTACACGCTTTATGCCCTCACATCAAAATGGATTTATAATTGTTGTCCAAATAACGACGCTACTTCAAGTCTTTTCAAGCATTTGAAAAACGACCTTGGCTGCGTTTATTTACTATCCCGTAAGAAAAAGCGAGATTTAAAACCACAGCAATGTTTAAACACTGTTACTTTGACTTTGCCTTATACCTCAACGTCAAATGATAACATTACGTTGATATATAGATTTAACATTGAAACTGTGTTGGATAACACTGGCACATTGAAACAAGCGAAGCATTTTAAAAGTATGTCTTTGGGCGGTTATCAAATCGACATATGCATTTCGAAGGTTTTTTATCACATGTCCCACAGATCTTTACCAACTGTTGTGTTACAGAGCGCAAGACTTGTGCACAACGTACATGCGGAATGTTGTACACGAAAGCCCCCAGTATTTTATGAAATGATAAATTGGAAACTGGGCGTGGAATAAGTGCTTTTGACGTTTGGAATGTGGCGTTATTAACCCAACCCTTCTTGAGGAGATACTCGAGCAAAATCAATCGCATCACGGCCGTCTTGTGCTTGTGATGAAATTGTAAGTTCCTTTTGGGAAATGTATTATCTCATGACTGTTTCAAAGTCGTTTTGTGTTTCTATACTGTCACGCATGTGAGCTAGGACTGCGATGGCCTAGGTGAATAATTGTTGAAACAATATTTCTGGGCAAGTGATTTCTTGCTTGAAAATCTGTAGCAGAATTATTCACAAGATTTAAATTTAGTGCGCGTCCATTGTTATTAACTTTTCACTACTGTGAAACTGTCGTTGTAATAAGACAGAAGTGATGACTTCAAAGAAAACCATATAGACTTGGAAGTTGGTTCAGAGTATTTTTGAATGCTACAATTTCGAATCAAGAAAATTTAAATTAACTACCCAACGGAGTATTCTAAGCCGATGTTAGAATAATCTTTGTTATCTTCGCTTAAAGACTTTCTTATTAATGTGTTAATCGGTGAACCTTACCTGATGCGGCTTGATTTTTGTCCGTCTCGTGTTCTCCACGTTAATGGACTGGTACATTGGTGTCCATAGAAACATCCATGATTATGAGCACAGCAATCAACTTACAATCAAAGCAAAATCAAAAACCGTGTCTTATTGAGACATTCTTTCCAGCTGATATCAAATTTTCAAAATTGGATTCGTTTTCCATGTACGAGTCTCTTTTTATAGGAAAGTGACATATGGGTGTCACCCGTATGTTGTGAATCCCCCCGAGAAGCCTTTTGTCGTCCAAGAATCATGCAAGTCAGTCGTCATCACCATTTTTCCATTAACGCACCACCACTTATTGTGTTCACGAAACTCTCAATTGGGCCCTGTCGGGAAAGGCAGCCATGACTAGCATTTCGCATTTACACAACAAACACCGGTTGTCTAGGCTCGTACCCTCAGGACAAAGTATGGCAAAAACCCTCGAAGTATTAAATTCAGCCATTAGCGACGTCTGGGCATTATAAGTGTCTGACATAAAGTATAAAAGGGAAAAGCCTTAGCCTTGCGTCTTGAGTATTGCTTTTGTGTCTGCCTGTACTGTACGTAAAGTCATCACAGAAAATATAGGTCGAGAAATTCAATAGGGTGCCGCGTTCAAATCCAAGAATCGGGTTAACTCACAATCACTTTATCTCCCTGCCGACCTCATCCCCCGAAAGAACGAAAGGCCACTTTCCGAAAAGTTTTTCTCAGATAATGCAGGTCAACATGTGAGCTTTTGGCTCCGTGTAGGGCCGACCAAGGCAGCTGTTCCGAGGGGAACGGAGGCCCTTCCTCACGCAATAAAGTATGTATTTGCCTGCAACTGGGGACCCCCTATTGTTCCTCTTTTGTTTGTACTTTACTTTTTTACAGGACCACTCATATGTTTTGTACACAGTTGTCAATCGGGGACCCTCTGTCAATCGGGGACCTTATTGTCCTCTATTGTTCAAGGTCCCCAATTGAATGCAGAAACAAACTCACCCACATTTGAAGCGCTAACTTTGATTCACTCTGGAGAGCCACAGGCGGGCTTGTCTGCAGTACCGACCCACATTTTCATAAGCTTCAGCTTTGTTTCAAATGGAAGAATTGAGTAGCATTGAAAGACAGAGGCTGAAACAGCCCGACAGTCGACTGAAGCTAATGTTGAGTCGATGTTGCACAAAAGCGTCTGTATTGGCTCGGGAAAAACACGCTCTTTATAAAAAAAAATCCGTTCAGTGTTGCTTCAAGACAAATACACGTACTACAGGTATCATGGACAGGTTCATGTCTATTACAATGAGATGTAGAAAAAGATCAGCTATCAAATAAAGTCTTCCAAATTAATCTTTTTGCCCGTTTTCCCCTCAGAGCATAAAAGTTACATCTGTTGTAGCTTTTGACAGCAGGCGCTGTTTGGCGCGGGCCTTATAACACAGATAGTGATAAACCATATTTGTCAACAATTGATAACGTTTTCAAACCTCTACGGGGGCAGGCACCTCTTCCGTTCAACGATTTGAACTGTTATTGAAGTATCCATTGGTTAGTCTCTATCGTATAACAGAGTCCACTCAGTTTGTTGCTTTAAACAATAACCAGGTATCCCTATCCTTGTGTTTAATTCGAATCGTTAGTTATTACATATCCTTGAATATACCTTCAGATTATAGATTTAGGCAGAATGATTACAAATTCGAAAATCGTAAAGTGCAAAAAAACCCAGAAGCACATAAATGAATTAAATTGCACTTCTTGCATCGTGAAAGCTCAACTCTTAAAACGTTTTCTTTTCAAATAGAGAATTGCCACCTGCGACACGCCTTGCTTAATGCCACTGCCCAGAATGAATCGAGATTTGACTTCCAAGATTCCACACGGCTTGCGAAACAGTCTGAACAGATCTGCTCCTGTGAAAGGTAGGGCGGTGGATGTTCTGACGTTTGTTTTGCAGGGTACAAGATGTCACATTGACGAGCCGGAATACGCAAATAAGCCGTCCTGAGGTTCCCCGCGGGCTGGTGACTTAGGGTCACAACACTCCAGTCGAAAGCTCTCTTAAATAGGTCCGATTGGAGCGGCAGTGATTATTCCGAGTTCCAGGAGCTGATAGACAACCGACTGGATTGTTTTGAGGATGATTCCAAGGGTTATACATACGTTGAATTAAGGATGTAATTGATGTAACTAGCAACAGTCGATGGGGTAATTGGCTTACAAACTTCAGACGAAGGAAAGAATCAGATCAACTGCTGTTTCAACAAAACTGCCTTTTCAAAATTTGATTGTAATAAGTGGGTCGAGATAATTGATTAACTAAAGCCATAATTTCTGTAGAAATCCTACTCATGTTTACAATAAGTGCACAATCTTGTGGTCTGTACCCATGCCTACATGGGCGCCCACAAACAACGCGTTGGCATACTAGTACCTGACCAAGATACCAAATTAGGTCGAATTGTCTTGATTGCAGCCGAACTATCCACTTGCAGTTCTCGTGCATTTTCAATGGGGTCGACGCCCAACAAGTGACCCGTGGGAGCTAACAAGAAATCGAGGCGTGCCCGTAGCACCTTTCAGGCTCTGTCAGAGCATGACTGTGACTGCGTCATCATGCACGTGTAATTCAAGACACGGTTATGAGATTCGGAAATCCATGTTTCAGGAGACGGGCTTGATTTGAATACCCTATGAATAATTGACCTAAAAATGCACGAAACGGGGATTTATGGTTTGATAAATATTTAAAGAGGAGTAGCAAACAGCTGCTTACCGTAAGCATCAAAATGAGCCGTACGATTTGGGCAAATAAGATGCAAATGATTAAATGGAGATATGTCCCAATTTTACTTCCCAAAATGGGGAGGGTGAGTCGGGTTTAATTGCACTTTGAGCAGTAATTTTGTAGCAAATGCAGGTTAAAACTTTTCAGTAATTGAGCAAAAACAATTAAATAAAATTAAATTTCGGAACTGGTACGAGGCAAGTACAGTGCTCGAAAAAGATTTTCTACACAAATCATGAAAGTGGTCTGATTAGCAGGAATTAAGGAAAATGTACCCACTTGTAACTGGACACTTTGATCAAACTGACCACGACGGGGACCCCAATGCCGTCAGCAAGACAGACCTCATCATCGTGCCAATGTTATCCTCAAGTGCCCCAGCACACACCGCCTAAATACAGCGGACACATGTCTTTGAGGACGAAAGTAGGGCTGCCGTAGGGCTGATGGGACCGCTTTGACCAATGCGGGGGACCCTCAGTGCGACACCTAATCCTCACTGACGGAGATTGCTACCTCCCAATGATGGGTCCTTTCAGCTGGTATCAGGATCATTTTTCAGCTTCCCCCTGTATCATTTTGTTGAAACCTGTTTGTATAGCAGATTATATCTGGGCTAGTTCTTTGTGCGGCGCAGTATGAGTGATGAGGGAAAGGATATTGAATTTAAGGGGAAGGTGTTGTGGTAATAGTGGTTAAGGATTTTTATGTAGCTCTCATCTTCTATTATTAGTCTAGAAATTAGCTTCACCTTGTGGGCATAATGGCAAGATGCATCTGAGGCATCGCTTTAGTATTATCCAGTCAGAGTCGAAGAATTGTCTTGAACTATTTTCTCGTTTAATGTGAGCTGTTCTTTTAAGAAGATTCTGTCCTCCAGCTGAAGGTAAACGGCTTCTGCAATTCCCATTTCATACTCTGGAGTTCCTTGAACTGTGACACATTTGATCAAACAGTAATGCCCTTTCATTTTTAAATATTAGCTGACTTCCACAAACTCATTCAAGACATATCTTATCACAATCTGATAACAAAACAGTAGAAGCCTTCAATGACCTGGCTTTCCGAATGTTTTTGTAGTCAATCAGGGATTCAAAGAAAGAAAGAGAGGTCAATATAATGCTCTTAATATCCGGATAACCTTGAGTGATGCATGATTTCATCAGGTTGTTTTTGATACACAATTTTAATTTCATGTATATCGTTGAATTGTACCTCAACGGTAGTCATAGTAACCATTACTTGTTCGGATATTGTGTCATTTGTCCAGGATCCTTGATCAGCTCAGCCCTACTCATTACTCAGTGCTATGGATTTACCAACTCGTCCCTGTTGAGGCGAGCAGTGCGTTACCATAAGCTTCGCTGTCGCCGTGGTATGGGGCTATCTGCTTTGACATAAGCCTGCTATTAAAGGCGTACCGGTGGTCTGATGGTCTTACAATACTACCAGTCTCTACTTGTTTCTAGCTATGGTGTAATAGGGACGAGACTACTATAGTTGATGGAGTCCTCTGATTGGAACTGTTTTGTTGGTGGATTGTCGTGGAACAGTCGCTATATCTCAACTGGGGAGTACGTTCTAGTTATTTACCCATTAACCTGATTCGTCGAGGAATAAATTAATTTGAAAATAGTGGGAAATGTAACTTACCGCTTCGAAAGCCTTGCATGAATCTATCCGTCCATAGATGAATATGTACAGACCGTTTTGCAATCAGAACCTGATTTCATAGGTTGTTTTTTAAACAATGCTGGCCCTGCATGGAAAATAGTTTATGTGAAACTGATGACAGTCCAACGATATCGCGATAGAAGCCACGCGACAATAGATGCTAAGATATGTAGTGCCATATTGCTGCATTTAACCACCAGAATAACCTTGTGTTCATCGGCGAAGCCATTGGAGCGACGTACAATTTCATCCATAAGATTCTACAGTCAAGGGCAAAGTAGCGATACACCCTAAACCTTGTTGACCAAAGCTTCGTGTTTTTTCCTCTCTGACGATTGTTTTCCCTGTATGCGCACAAATAAGTCACATCTGACGGAATCTTTGTTTGGACAGCAATTTCATCAAGCATGCAAAGGCTCTGTCTCTTCAAGTTTTTTTCCTGAGCTTTTGTGGCGAAGTAACGAGTCCCTCAAATCTCATATCCGAGGTATTGTGTTTGCATATCACTGGTGTGGTGACCGGAGACTACGGGCCAACACTTCGAGTGTTTTCCCCGGTCAAACATGATCTACGTGTCCATGCCCACCAGAGGAAATGTTAGTCATCTTCTCCTCATTCGAAGAGTTATCTTACCAAATCAGTTAAACGCTCACGTTTGTAACAAATATCAACATGCTCTTCTTGATTCCAGTGCAAACAAACGGGTCATGGTCTGTCTTGAGACAAAATGCGCAATTGCCAGAGATCAACGTAAGGAATATATTGTTTGTGAACAAAATGTGCGTCATCAATGAAGCACAATAAAATATTTTGATGTGATGGTCCCCGCCAAAAATACGACGGAATAACTTGGGGAATAGTGCCATCCGTAGTGATCATTTCTGATCTCAAAATGTTTTCCTAATCTTGCAACTGAATTCGAGTACCCAATCCAACTGCCCACTGCTACTTAAAAGCAAGGCCTGTGCAGCAAAATAGCCATGCTCTAACTTTAATGCTAATATATTATCGTATGATGCAATACAGTAGGCAAACCTATAAGTGAGGCTTGTTCGAGCCTTCTGCGTGCAAACGCTGACTAGCCTCACTACGTTTGAATACTGTATTGCATTATACGGAAATATAATAGCATCACAGTTCTTGCAGGCTATTTTGCTGCACAGGCCTCAGTAGCGGTGGTTAGTCGGATGGGGTGTACCAAGGGTCCATCTTGGGCTTTTCCTTGTGTTGAAGTATGTTCAAGGTTCACTAAATGCCTTGCACTCAAATCAGTGCTCAGACGTTGCTTAATTCTGTCACAATTTGGAAGTCAGTGAATTTGTAGTTTGCGAAACACTCTTGTCATGTTTCATGCATTATAAACCGTGGTACCTGGTATTCAATCCGTGTGTGTAGTATAGGACTATACCTTATGCTAAATGAAGACTTGTACTGCACCAAAGCTAAAAATGGAATGATTACAACAATTGGTTGGCAAAAATGCGAATAAGCATGAATTCCAAGACGTTTCTTTGTAAGGCAGGTTTTTATTAAGTTACTGATAGTTCTTAACACGTCCCGGCTTAGTAATGTGCAGAAAGCACATCTTTCGCTTACACCTTCTACCAAGCCCGAGATAAGCAAGGTAGGCCTACAAATAATTTCTAAATCTGAATGTGTCTTTGTGCTCGTGCATGAGCCATCACGTCGAATCAGGCAGTCTGACTGTAGGGATATGTACTGTGCAGACCTTTTACATGGACTTTAAAAATGTCTCGCTTACTGTTCTGATTACCCCCCCCCCCGTCCATTTGGGTGATCATTATTTTAGTTTCTTCCGTCCAGACTCTATAGCCCTGTGATATCGGGACTAGACCCCTAACCCTCCAAGGACTCTATACCTGTTCATGTCACGGTCTCGCATGGACAGCGATGCTCTTGCCCCGGGGGGACGACGCGCTCATTTTCCGTTGAATTTTGATGGATCTCGTCCCAAGCAGCCCCAGTGAGGTGATAATTTGATTACAGTCGGCAAATTAGCAGCATCAGTGTCGGTCAGAATACACGACTTTTTGCCTATACCAAATTGGTAGCATTGCGATCGCCACTCGCAGTGCGTTTGCACTTTATGAAAGCAACTTGACTAACAGACCTAACCTACCAGGGTGGTAGATTTATACATCTTCAAGCCATAAAATACTTTGACGAAGCAATTAAACACGCATTGCTCGTCTTGCTCGGGTCAACGGTTTCTGCAATGGTTTCTTCCGCCATATCGAACGTGTCAGTCCCTGCATAACTCAACATGTTGCTTTGCCCCGCGTTACATCAACCAGCAACGTGTGTCAGAGCGTGTTACCGCTGATGTCCTCGTTCAGGGACGCCTTCAATATTGGCTCGTTGACTGACCCCGCAAAGTGCCAATTTTCTCGGGTAAGACCGAGCTAGGGAAACGTCCCTTGCTACATTGGCTCGGGACTGCACCGTGACTATCAACACGTCCATCGTTATTGACTTGAAGACTTCCCAGACCGTGAACTGTGGAATAGATGGCAAGTCACTTTGCCGCTGCTCCTTCCTTTTTTATTACCATAGCTAAATTTTAGAGACGTGGTACTTTTTGATCCTGCCCGAGTATACATGTATATCAAGTGATTCTTTAATTAGGTTACACATCCCAGCCGTTGCTGGTGTAGGACTATCATGTCACTCTAGCATATACTTCATGCAGACTTTTTAACACTGAGTAAAAGTCAACAACAATGTTGTGTCACTTGAAATATTTGTTGCTTTTAACGTGTGGGCTTACCCTGTGCGATATTAGGAGAGTTTGAGACGCATGTTTGGCTTCATTGTCGGCTACATGTACACATAACGTCACAGGCGACCTGGCCTGTAAACTCTCGTGGCTTTTACGACAAACGTGATCGATCCGTCGCAATAATTTTAAGGGAAGAGAGATAGAACGACCAATGGGATTCCTGCGTTTGATCATGATTAACAGCTTGTGTTTATAATTATTTTCATCGTTGAGGTGCCACGGAGAGAATCACTTTGGAATTTCCAAACAAATCCGAACATCAAGTCACTTCACCTCTACGCGCCTCTTCACATTCAGGAGTTAATAGGTATTTGCGAGCCTGAGAGCAGACAAGGTTATTTTGGTCAAACACAAGCATTCTAAATGGGAGCATCAGGTGGTATATACTGCCAGGGAGGTGAGATAGTCTCAGGAATGTTCAGATGTTGTGAGCCTAGTTTGTAGGAAAAATGATTATATCTGTGCCTTTTAAATGATAAGAGTCTGCTAGACAGTGAGCACCTTAGAAAAACGTTATTATTACTGTTATTATCAAACCAAACCACGTCTGTTTTAGATCACTCTGTCTTCCTCACTCCTGTAATGTCTGATTCCATAAATGATCCATAATTAATAGGAGACCACGAGATGAAGGTAATTTTTTTCTTCTCCACAGAAAGTCAAGATTTACAGCTTTAACGAATACGCTGCCTGTGTCGAAGGACTGTGTTAATTCACATTTGTGAAAGTGCCCGTTTCAAACACACTAACATGATGTACAACGTCCATTACCAGGCCAGCTGCTCACCAAAAAAAATGACTCAATGTAAAAACACTTTAGATATGTATATGAAGTGGCTTACATGGATCGTGGTCGGATGTTTCGTCATTATGTTGTCTGGGTCCATCGAGCAGTCGAGCACCCACACGCTTTTGTTTGTGTCAACTGTGCACATAACTTCCACGTCATACGATCAATGATTGTGTACGAATGATTTAGAGTCAGTAGGTCTATCAACGTAGGCCTAATACTTGTGCACCAGGCTTTTTATGACCTTCTGAAATGTCCATCCGTCAAGGTTTAAATGTCATCGTAAAGTGCGGCACCTTTTCCACTTTCACACTTGCATTTTGAGGCAGTAGTTATCCCTTCCTCTCTGTTAATACTTACTTTCAACCACAAGACTAATCAAAAGACACGTCGTATAGATGAGGCTGTGATGTCCTAATCAATGGCTACGGCTTAGTAATACTCATGTCTGTGGGAAGTGCAGCCGTTAACCAGCGGCCACTGTGCGCGCGTGCGTACTAGTTCCGTGTCAAGCCACACCCAAGATATTAAATAGAAACGACGTAATCATTAAGTCTCGTAACTTCTCTGTTGTATACTGCCGATCTTCATTTTCAGGCTTTACGTCTTCGTGTCAACTCACTAATTGGGCAGTTCCTTTTAACGTAGGCCTATGACTTGCTCTCGCAAGGGCAGCGCTGTGCGGTAAACATATTGTGTTTACAAAATTGAGTAATGAAAAGTTGGCAAGGAGCCAGCGTTCAGCAGCTCATCGAAAGCTACTCACACACCACGGACCCTCTACTCAAACGTCCTTTGCGCATATTACTTAATAGAACTGGTTCCCGGCAGGGTTTTGCATGGCAAGTAAACTTGTCCAGCAACTAATTATGCAGGCAGAATTATTAAAACTATATTACATAACTGAGTGTCTGGATCGGAATCATCTGCTTTTTCTGTACTGTTGTGAAGTGAAACTATAATTTTGAAGCGCGCTGCTGGAAGCTTAGGTCGGTACTGACTGCAGTCCTCAGAAATTTCCTGAACTAAACCCAAAACATGTAGGTTAAGACGTAATTAGCAGACCTGTCAATATCAAAGTGGTATTGCTCTAAAGTGGTGTCAGTTTCAAAAACCTCGACTTGACGATAGAAAATTTGGATATTTTTATTATTACCTTCAATTCCACTGGATTAAGGTGTGCATTGGATGAGGATTTGAAGGGTGTGGAGAATTCTTAGTAACTTTGATCGGTTTGTCTGATTGCCTAGTCACATGATCTCCAAAAAGAAGCCTCTTGGAACCACTGGAGACGCCTCGTCCTAAGCTCAGAGTCAAAGCTGGCCGATTATCTGTAGACGAGGGCTCTTTCGCCATCTTGCATCTGTCAGGTCTTGCTGTTTCTTTGGCACTCGTCATAAAAATCCCCGATAGTTATCAGTGATGACACCTTGGGATTGCCGATGAGTGACAGGTCGTTAATCGTCGGTCTGATCGTTGGGGAAACACGACAGCAGACGATTGCCCGGCTGATTCTAACGCGCTAAAAACGATCGTCGTCGGGACAGACTGATCTAATAAGAAGACATCATTCAACATTGTCAGTGCTTGATGTTGTATCATGTTGCACTGTGATGGTAACATGTCCTAAAACATGAACATGACTTTTATTGCCTGCACAATTTCTTTCTACAGCTCTCAACATTGCATGTTTTCCTGGCAATATTCCTAACTTTTCTGTGCATTGATGGCATTTTGCTCTGAAGAGGCCTACTAGTTATCATAGTAACCATGGTGAAAATGCCTCCTCGAACACTGATCGCACTTACATGGATTGGGTGTCAGATTCAACTGACGGACTCTTCATACAAGATATTGGGCATCCTTGTCTTTCCATCATGTGCAATCGTTTTTTCTCCCCTCGTTCAGGGGTACCGGCATAGCAAATCCTTAGCATTATTCGGAAGTCAAACCAAGCCCCTTGCAAAGGACACGAGCATAACTGGTCTGGAAAGCAGGTTAACCAGGGGTACACATTTTGAGGCACAGAAAGTATATTTACCTAGTGTTTGTCTAATTTTTGCCCATTTCAAGATTTCAAATTGGGGTGGGGGAACCTTGGGAACGGACGAGCCTCCGTGCCGCCCGCCAGCTACTCCACTATACCAATAGACGTGATTCATCAATTATATTAGGCTTATTATGTGAATTGCCTGATGGAATTGGTGATCATTGACCGCAATCAGCGATACCATCATTATAGTCAATGATTCCATTCACAATTTCGTATCTGTCAGATAGCAATGGCGCGTAAAGTTGCATATGGACTGGATATATTAACATGTACATTATGTCACGATGAACTATTGGCATAAGCTAAACAAAAGAGTTCTTTTTATAGGTGTGGTATTTACGTCCACATTGTCCAAATTGTCCAACACAGCATCACGGAAAAGGGCAAAGGAGTCCTTTCAACTAGATTTAAATATCTAGACGGTTTGGGAAGTATATATTTTGTTGTTTTGGTTTCTGTATATTTCTTTTCAGTCACCATTTCTCCGGCGGCCTTATATTGAGTGAATTCCTCTAATTTAATTATATGCTATTTAATGTATCACACCACTGTGTGCACTCTATGACTTTGCTTTGATCTAGATGATAAATTGTCTTCCCTAGACTTCTTTTAAAATGGCTGGGTATTACTTTTCCAATTAATTTATTTTGGCACATCAATTACAATTTATCTTCGATTCACAGCGCCGAGGATGGCAGCTCGCTGTTGAAATTAATAATATTACTCTCGCCGTGTTTATTTGTCTTGGGGCGGGCGTCGCGCGGAACTGCGTTTCAGCACGAAGTCACAGCTGTGTCTTTTTCCAGGGACGGCGTTGGATAGCACTTGAGCAGGAAAAAAAATCGGATCCATCCACTAAAATTCCCAGTTCAAATTCTACCGGCTTCACTTGAAGGTCTAAATATTTGTGGAATCGATTCCGGGCATCGATGACGAGATACTCTCGGGGACTTATCCCGACTTGGGAAATCGCTTGTTTTGGTTCAACTTCAGTATCGACTCACCCGCGTGGAAATGGACGAGTTGGTTCAAAAACGTGCCGAGCGACTCAACGAGTGGCATTTCGATAGCGCAGCTGTGTCGTGAAGAGTTTGGCTAGGATAGGTGGAGCCGTCCAAGTACTGTAGATGGGATTGTCGCTTCCTTGGAAACCTGCCTACGAAGACGCAATCTAAGACGCCAATTGGTAGCTTCACTATTTACGTAATGCACACCACGCGCACAAAGTTTGCGTTGTAGCTGTTGTCGCGTCGGTTGCTTCAACAGTGTGGCAACTTGTGTCATCGGGAGCACAGGGAATTTTTATTTTCTTCGCTGTGAAGGTAAGATAAGTTTGCTAATGTTTACCTCTACTCTGTTGCATATTTAGGAGATAAGAGGGAAGGCATTGAATTTGTCTTTTGTCAAGAATAATCCACTTTGTAATGATTTTGCTGAAAAACACAAGTAACAGTTATCCTCGTTTAAAAAGTGACCTGCGTCGACTTAGCCGCATCGCTATTTTTATAGCCCGGTGCAAGAGACTTGCAAACGATGAATACTCAAAAGAACTTCGACATTTATTATACTTTTCGTCCTTACTGATCTAGATTCAAGCATTGTATCTCCAAAGTATCAAGGATTTTACTGAACCGTTGCCAGTTGTGTTTAAATTTAATAAATACGGCATTTGTTTTCGTTAAAGAACCCACAGACCGTTGCAATTTTATCGATTATCACTTCGCCGTGTCTTTTCCTTTGAATTCGCGAGACGACTAGACAAGGTGCTTGCACTGTCGCAAGTTCTTCGGTGCTAAAGAGATCCTGCGCTTGGTGTGAAATCAAGCACTAATGACTGAGAAATCTGCAAGGATTAATTGTGCAACGTGGCGCTCAGGTGTTAAGGCACTCCGCCCGTCACGTTTCGGTGATGTTAGCAAAAAAAGTGGGTCGACCGTCGCGGTCATTTGTGCATTTTTGGGAGATTTGCTGTCTCTGACATTGTGAATTCCGGAATATTTCATATTGTCTAACCCTCATAGGTCCACGTCACGCGGGAATTGTCTCAAGGAGACACAATTACCAAAGTTGGCGCTATATGCAGTGCCAATATTTGATTACTCATGTCCTTGTAGGCCTAACTCTCCTTTTTCCCCAAAAAAGAAGTAACACGTTCCAGCATCTCAGTATAATAGCAGCCCAGCTGAGGCCATAAATTCTTGTTCATCGTTTGACAAGGCTTTCTAAATTCGAGGCGGTTTACTGTTTAATTAGCATGAATACATATATCATTCCAAAAGCCTTTGCAATATCGACTGCGGTACAGTATACCGTTTAGCAAGTGTCATCGTTTCTATGGCTGCAAATGGATTTGGCGAGGGCCATAAATTTTGTACTCGGTTAGCAATGAGTCTTCTCTGTTGGAACCGCAGGCTGAATGGTTTAATAGAAATTGTTACAGAGTGACAATTTAAGTACAGTGTTGAACTATGGAAGTCTTTATTCGTCATTATATTGTGACCCACTTACTGAGATGTAATTGTACGATGTGTCTTTTGTCGGTCCCGCTTAGCTGGACTGGTAACAGCTAAGCAGGTTGATTTTTTTTATTACGTGTGCACTCCGGCGTTGTCCCTTTTCTAGCTTACACACCATTAAACTTGCTGTGATAGCCTTACGTCTATCCGCCGATAGCTCATGGTTGTCCATTCGTACCATTCACCCCCTGAAAGCCGTCCATTTACAAACTTTTCTAATCGAGTGCCTTGTTTCCTACCGAATGTTCCTGGTCTTTGCCCTTTCCTTTCCACCTGAACAGGTCAGAAGCTGCTATTAGTATTATCCTATTAAAAGCTATTCATAGATTGAGTCTGGCAATGCAGAAAATTGATTTTGACTGCAAGGTTAATGGGGTCATTTTGTTCAAAATTATACGACGCCACGACTTGACACGACCTATCACATTTCCTGAGTAGAGTGCCATTAGGCATGTCAGCTTTCATCATTCTGTTTTATGTAGTCGTACTTTTTGCAAAAGTGGAGTCGTTTTCTTCTTTATTAGAATGTTCTCAAGTCCGCAGAATTTTTATGGGTGATTAGGGATTTTATCTTCAGTCTATTATTAAGGGAACAATTTTAGTTCTTTTTCGGGCTTGCCGTAAACTGGGTTGCCGGTTGGACTCAAGCCGGCTGTTATATGAATTTGGCAGACTAAAACGAAAGAGGGAGAGGCGTTCGTTCCTGATCGGTTTCCAATGAAAACAGAGTAAACATAAGTCATCCACGTTCCTGTGTTAGCGTATTCAAGCACCAGTTAGCGTGACGAGGAACCGTCTGTTTGGAAGGTCTGATCCGTTGCCGTCATGGCCCCTCACTTCTGTAGGGTCTTGCGTAAAAACGGGTAATATTGCAAGGTTTTAAACCTCGCTCTAACATGTCAAATATTCCTGAGGGTAGTTATGCAGCTTCCACTTGAGAATATCTCACTTCCTAAAGTTGATGTGACGACATCATTCCCTTCTTCCTTATTGCTGTCTTTCCCCTGCCCATTTTCCACCTCAAGGATTACAGCGTGAAAGTCTGATAATGGACCCCGACACCCTCGGCCCAGCTTTCTCGCGGCGTACGATTAAAGCGTAGTCAGCATTGCAGATGTAGACCCCTCGGTTCTCTGTGAGGGGAATTTCTCTCTGAACTGCTCTTTCTTTCCAAACAGGTATACCTGCGGCGACATTGAATAACCTGTGGCTGACAATGTTTCAATATTGGACACATTCGCACCGTGCATGACATTATATTTGACGTGGGTAGCGGTTGACTTGGGACAACAAGCTGCAAATTGCCTCCTAAGGGGAATAAGTTTTAAGAAATTTCAATTTAGTTTGAATAACCAGTGGCTGAAAATTTTTCAATATTTGACACATTCGCACCGTGCATGACATTATTCAACTTGGGTAGCGGCTGACTTTGGACAACAAGCTGCAAATTGCCTCCCGAAGGGAATAGGTTTCAAGAAATTTCAAGTGCAGGCGATTGATGGCATACGTTTTGGCTGCTGTGCACTTGTGGTGCTAATTTGTTCGAAAGCTACCTCGATATCATAGGGGAGGATATAAACCCTTCCAAATCTTCTTTCTGATACGGGAAAAAGGGGTGGCAGACATGGGAGACTTTGAGACGCATGGTGGCGGCAGACAAACCGGTCCTTTTCCTCGGTTGTGCGCGTGCTCAGAACTAACGCGCATGCCTAGAACTGCACGTGCATGCCCACATCAACAAAAAAGACCGTTGTATCTGCCGCCACCATGCGTCTCAAAGTCTCCCATTGTTAAATTGCGCAGCTTAAATTCATAAGCGTCTCCTTGTTTTGCGACAAACGTGCTATTGGATCACTCCATGCTACTGACATGTTTCTATAAAACCGTCTAGTTATTGTGAACTTAACGGTTTATTTGTTTAGCAATGCACACTGTGATGGCTGGAAGTTTCTATCCATATAACCATGTGGTATATAGAATGTTGGTTTGTACATGGGTAGATTTTAAATTGTCTTATGACAACCAGAAATGCTTGCAGTGTATTGCGGCATTCTGAGCGGATTTTTTTCTCTACTCTTTTGCGCTGGTCACGGTCCCATAATCTGAACACAGTTTGCCTCGGTTTGGTTTAATTCGTCGCCATTGAAAAGTACTCCCGAATGAAATCGATTTGACTGTCTCCACGATTTTTAGTACATGTAGTTTGCGTACTGTGTGTGCATGTAGGTTTGGTAGGAATACAGCATCACCTTTTGTTGTGCCTAAAGGCATCTGACATTTTACGGTTTATAGCGAACATAAGTGGGTGTCCTTGCTCCGGCCGTACAAAGGCATGTCACACGGTGTTTTGCCAACAAATCTGTGACATTTCGATCCATCATGGACAGATTTCCAATTTCCAAATGTAAATGAAGATTCTACGACTCAGTGACGAAGTTGGATTCTGTGGTCCTATTTTAGAGTCTGTATGTTCGATTTAACGTCGCAATTATGGCATCGATTGTGCTAGGTCCTATTGAAAAGAGACGACAGGATTGGACCGTCGAATAGACAGATTGAACAGCGTCATGAATCAGCTGCTGAAAGAAAGGCGTCAAACTTAAGGTATCACTGTATCAAATTGGATGCAGGAAATTACAACCGCTGTTGTCTGGACCTCATATTTGTAAAAGCAATTAGGGGAGGCTTTCTGACCAGGTCACTGACCCTTTGGCCATGAGGCAGTCGACCCAGCCGTGTCGCTGAAGACTTTTTATTCCAAGCCTAATTGGTTAACCTAATCAAAGTGTTAATGAAATGTCTTTAGAGATCCACAATGATGCTTCAACATATAACTCCTACGTACCCCTCCGAGCAAACCCAATACTTTTTGGCCTGGATTGCAAATGCTCAAATTATACATGATTGCGTTTACTGCTTGCCTCAACATTTTGGTACGAGAAGAAGTTGCTTGTCAGCAACCCACTCACAGTGACATATAGCCTTCTTTGAATTAGCATCTGTGGGTTTCAGGTCACATTTTAATATAGGCTGATTAACTAGATGATCCTCTTGTAGAGACCCTACAAGATGTTGTTTCTCATCTGGTTTTAGGTGTGCACATTGCTAGCAGCGATAGAAAGACTTTTTAAATCCGTTTAGGCCTACGCATCAACACAAAGAGTACCGGATTATGCTGCAATTTCACCATGCAAGTGTTGTCAATCCAGTCCATCTCGTCCGCTGACATGAAACAAATTGACGCACCTTGTTTTGAAACTCAGACTGCTGACGATTTTCAACATTTCCCCTGACACCTCAGAAATCTCCGTAAAAGGTAAAATGCGATTACAGCTGTACACCGTGAAGACACAGTCTGGTAGACGCAAATCAAGACTTAATTCCTAAATGTAGTAGTGTTTGTCACGACTGGACCTGACATCTTCTACCAATTGAGACTTATGCCCAAATGGCAAAAATTAACGGATAAGTTTTCTGCTTTGAGATGTGAATTATGTCGGATTGTAATCAGACAGAATCCAATAATGCCTGAGCACTTCGACATGGACTTGAACACATGTTGCGACCTTTAGGGGAGATTTACGGTCCCTGTGGAAGCGTAGGTGGACATGATATGTTGTGCAGAGACGTATATGGATGTGCATGAACGTCGAGACGCGCGGGAGGGACGGGGTTTCGCTTCCCCCTGCTGCATGGAAACACTTGGAAAATCAAAAGGAGATAAAAGACAGCAGAAAGAAATGAAACAGAAAGAGATGCGAGGGGATTGAAATCTCCACTTGGCTTGGGAAAATTCAGAACCGATTCCCTGGGCCCATTAATGGTTATTCCGTTGCTGATGGGTGTTTTGCAATCCCCCTGCAGGAAACTGGTCCCACAACAAAAAATACTGCCGAGGCCCATTGATATGGAGAGGTGAGTTTTAGCAAAGATGGACGAGCAGATTTAAGTAGGCCAAGAAATATAAACACGATCTCCCCCGGCACACGCAGGTTTGATGACTGTGTTCTTCACGGTGTATGAAAGATTGTATACTAATACCCATCAACTGTCAAATTTACAGGCGTTGAAGCAAAAGATACCTGGGATCGATCGTGCGTGGGGAAAATACACTTCAGCTGATCGAGAGGAGGTTTCTAGGCACACATATACAATTTTTTTTTCACCATGCATGGGCTGCCATGGAAAGGACTGGATTCGTCAGAAGTTTGCGGATCTATCTACGCAAGTTTGTTCATAGCAAAAGAAAAATCGAATCTCTAGCAAGAGAGATGAAACACAGAAGTAATTCCGTCAAGTTAATCTACATTGATAACATAAGCGCTGTTGTGGCTTATAGGCCTGTTGGTTGCCGAAAACAGTATGCTTGGTCGACAGTCTCTCACGCTATGATGCAGTGAGTAGCATAATTCGTCAGGTGCATGTATATCAAACAAATTCCGCAGGTCACTCTATTTCCTTTTCTGTTCCCAGGAATTAGCGAATTCCTTATGGTGTCTAACTCAGTATTATACAAGTGAAAATACCCTGCTCTCGTGTGGGACAAGGTCAGATCTAATGCACGTCAAGACTTCAGAGTATTAAGGAAGGATTTAAGATTTTTGGTTTTTTCCTTGGATTATTTAAAGGTTTGATTCTCCTTGTCGATGGTAATATTGCGTCTTAGTCCTTGGACTTCCTTCCTCAACCACTCCTCCTGTTGCCATAGGAACGCTGTTACCACTGTCTATACGATACTGCATCTGTTGCTGTCTTGGTGAATTCCAGCATGCGTTTATCTCCATGCAAGCTCACACTGGTCGATATTATGTTTGTGTTTGTTGTACCTGAATGCTGTTCTCCTCACTCTTGCTGCTACAGTTGGTGATCACGCTTCATCTGAGCATTTCCCCATAGAGAATTTGTGATGACGTTCAATTTGTCATGTTGTTCTTGTTTGCAACAGGTTGAATGACATGCTGCGAATCTACAAACGATCTATCTTTCTTTGTTTTTGCGTTTCCTGGGCCAGTACAGATGTTCCATCGTTAACCTAAGACCGTTTTGAGTAAATAATCAGACTACCTGATTCTTTTACCGTCACGCAAACCCAGCACACAAAGTAGGCTATCATTTGTATTGCCAAAACTGACCTGGCAGTGAACCACGTAAAGAGTGAGGAATCGATACAGCCAAGGAGAGGCAGTAGATGTTTAGGCAAATCCGTTTGACGGTCGGGCGTCTTATCTCACCTGACATCGGTGACGAGAACAGTTTCTTTGTAACCTTGTACTTCACACGTCTTTAAAATAAAACAAAAATAACCGAAGCTGGATCGATGCAGTGGTTTATGGCACGTGCAGGTTTTGACCTTGGCCTGGAGGTGTGATGGTGAAATGACATCTGGGAAAATACAGTGAGATTTTGAGGAGAAACAGTTGGCCTTTCAGTTCAGCGTTTGCTATGAATAATGTCGGTCTTCTCAACAATTATTTCTTGTCCATCGTTAGCCTTCACGTTATTAAATTTGCGCTCGGTTTTATGCCGGAGTCGGTTCTTGAGACCGTAAACCAGCACACGTCCTCTTGCGGCAGATTTGAGCGAGCGAAGAAAATCGAATCATTTGGGCTCAGGCACTCATCGATGATGAAGATTTTTAACTACTATTGGCTGTTTACGTCTCTTAATGGATATAGCCTGTCGGAAGTCTGTATCCTGCTCGTGGGTAGAAGACAGCCTGGGTGTGTCAGAAAAGATGGCTGCGTTTTAGTCTCGATGGATCGATAAGCTTTTACTGAGAAAAATCTGGAAACAGACAAGTCGCTGTGGCACACAGGCTGAGGAGCAATTTCAAATGTTATTTTCAGGTTCGTGCAGCACAACGCCTAGCAAATTATGTAATCATTTAATTATTATGCAGTTCACATATTTGCTCCCACCAAACGTGCATGAGCACCAGCGACAGGATGGTGTCATTAAGGGAAGAAGCTACAATGCATGTAGTGCTTTAGAATACCTGCCTTGATGTTAAATTGCCATTTGAAAAGTACAAAACGCACATCTTAATCTGATAATCTGGGTCTAAGATGTTGATTCAGACAAGGTTCTTCTCTCATCTAAACCAGCCTCTGACAAAAAGGCTGGAAAAGTAGACACTGCCTGCCTCCTAAATAAGATCACAAATGCAGATTCGTCCGTCTGGATTGGGCCATGCGAGTAATAATTTAGCCGTGGATCGTGCGGGGGCAAATTGTTGGCAAGTGTTTGATAGAAAACAAATTGGATTGTTGTCCGAACCGTCCGTCGGGCTAAAACCTAATCAACACTAACCTGTGCTTTTATCCAAGGCACTGACGACACAATTAAATTTCAGCTGATGGCGGTTTGAGGCTGTGGGCTGTCAACACAAAAAGCAGCACATAGGCGGCACACACGCACGAACCGCGAAGGGAATCTTACTGCTTGATTTAGAAAGAAGAAAGGACCGTGCCGTTTGATTTGAACAACAGTTCCAAATTAACTAGACGCTTTTATCGTCCGTCCGTCTATGGTCTGTAATGAAAAATGTTTTCATATTCAGTGTGCACCATGTAACTGTCGTTTCTTGTTTGTCGATCCGTACTTAAAAGGTATTTTTGAAAAAAACATGACACATCTTTTAAATATTGCATGAGGAATTAATAGCTGCAGGTGCAAGACGATAGTGGTGATGTGGCTTGTCTCATTGGGAATCAGAGCGAGACATAATGAATGTTTATTGAATCACAGTTGCGGATTGGCAGGTCCTCTGGGCAGAGTGGGTCTCAACGACCAAACTTGCTTGTTCCCTGTGCAAACAGGTTCTGATGACACTCGTAGCGTGAGACTAATGGGCTTGGGAAGGGCACGAGCGTCATTCCCGAAGCCGTCAGCCGTTTCTTGCGGCCCCAAGGGCTTCTCTTTCACGGAATTATAACTTCCTTCTACCAATCTACTCATCAGAAAAACTACCAAATTATGTTAACCGATGATCAGTTTTACAACGAGTTCGACTTATTTTTTTAAGAAAGGTAATTTGATGGAGTTGAAGAGTACAGACATGCCTACCATAGCCTAAGCATTAGAGTGGTTTGTCAAGGAATAGGACACCGCGACAATTGGCTACAATTGTACTTCATTTCAGTCGGTGCAGAGGTTCAACTTTAAGGTCTGCTAAGTCTTTCCTTCTCGTTGAGTTACATATCAGATATTTGCACACGTGAGACGAAAAACTAATTTCACCGAATTCGGTAAGCACGTCGATAACAAACTTGGATCCACCGGCAGCACTGTCGTCCGAAAGGTGGTTAGTTAATGGTTTGGTATTCAGCTGCGACGAATTCTCTGATGCTTATCTATCGAAGCCGTTTTAATTCATTTTCTGCAAGTCAGAACGTCATCGCGTAGGTCAGTTTAAATTGTCGAATAAACGGCTTCTGTTGTTGAGTATATAACCCACTGAGCTTGATAACTTGACAAATTTGATTTCTACTTCATCGTAATGCGTGCGAGCAACTGTTTGCTGTGACGTAAAGTATCGATGAGGGCTCCATGTGTACGTGTGCAGAGGCGTTGGAATAATCTAATGGGAATGAGCTACCGTTAAATTGAGACCTTAAACCTAGACAAGCTAGGAATTCAGACGCTGCCTGCGGCCGGGCTGTGTGCCGAGGAGACACGAGGATTTCTCTTGGCTCTCAGCTGCATGTTTGTCCACTCATTTCCTGTCTCCTGTCTGAGCTACAAAAACATTCTACGTTGCCACGAATAGGCCTATGGAGGGTTGAAGAATCGGCATAGGGAATCCTGTATCAATATCTGACGCACCATTAAAAGTGAACATTCAAATGTGACACGAAACCCGCCCCCAGAATGGCAACAAGTTACACCTACCATGCATGGAAATACCTTGTACGTATACGGACGTAGTCGACATAAAAAATCAAGACAGTTAATAGACCGATTGCGCCCACTAAGTCACATTTTATCGGATAGGATACGTGTGGTTACAGAAGAGGTGACAAGGAAATCTTGGTACAAACAAAGCGAAAACATGAACATAATGACGACTTGAGGGATACATTTGTGCTGAAAATGTACATTTAATTGATTTACCTCCTGACCGGCCACTTTATCCAGCACTTCGATTCCGTGAAAATGTGCAGACTTGACAGAAGCAAAATCAGTGTCTTGACATTTACCATAATTGCCAATGCCACCACATCAAGGACGAAGCTGTGACATGGCCAGGTCCCCTCGTGACATTGTCCAATCAATATATCAGCAGTCAGACCCAGCTGTCACATCATGTCACTTTGGTCTAAACCGCAACCCTTTCTAGGAACGCGTGACAAAGTACGTTAGCTCACTAAGTTATATTGCAGATTGGATTTTAATTGAGACTTTAAGGTGACAACGAAAGTCTGCCGAGTTTTCATGTCGAGTTATTTTCCCATGAAATCTAACGAACTCATATCCCACGAATATCCATTAAAATCCGAGGAACTTCAGTACAAAAAAAGCACTGTTAATGCTTGGAAGTATTGTAAGTACCATAAGTTTGAAAACAAGATGAGATCTATCTCAGACAATAAAACCTCATAAAAAAACCTCATGGAGACTGAAATGTCACATCGTCTTTGGTTGTTGGACACTGTTTGCTTTCTAGTGAAGTGTATTAAAAGCGTCCGTTCGGAGCAGCCTTCTGATTAGATTCCACAGGAAAAATGCAGGCGTTCAAACTTTTAGAGGATGACATAAGCACAGTGTACAGCCCATTCACAGCTATTAAGGAGCGGTTGATGTGATTGGGCTAGCTATAATCAATACAGTTACCTTGCGGGGAAATTTCGATTGTGCCACTAAATTTGTTGTGGCGCTCAGTTTCATGTTGTCTAACATACCCCAAGCTCTTGGTCATATCAACTGCCTCCGGTAAATAAAACCGTCCTTACTTCTTTACCCTTGGCCATATTTTTCTTGAGGCATCGATTCAACCTCATGTCTCGGCTGAGTTTGTTACTTCTGTTTTCACAGCAAACCCCAGAAGAGATAAGATTTCAAAAAATGATGCGGCGTAATCAATATAGCCCGAAGCTCGCAAAAAGCACCACTTAGCTGTGCGATTGCTATAGACATTGAAAGGTTCGGACGCAAGCAAACGAATACCTAATCGTTGAAATATTTGCCTAACGGTACAATGGGTTGTTTGTTACAATATCGCTTTCCATTTTTCAAGCCATGGGGGAAAAAGTAACATAAGTCGAAGACAAAAAATCTGAGGGCCATCGTCAGACACTGCTCGAGTGCTCTCTTCCCGTATCATTTCTAGTTTTGTCTGTGGACGTGTGGGGCCCTACGTTCAAGGAACACTCCGTCATTGTCCGCAAGTGACGTTTGATGTGGTTTTGAGATTTCTTTCCATGCAGGACAGTTATCTTTCCCCAAGAGCATATTTATTTTAATGAACTTTCCTAAAACGTATTGCATCTGATTTACAATTCGTGTGCTGCATAAATCAAAATTTCCCCATGTACTATAATATATAAATTTCCAGTCACAAGTAATTTATTTGATCTCGATTTCGTAGTTTTTGTCTCAAGTATGGAAGCTTACCCCGTGTCAGTGAATATGGTACACTTCCGTTATTGAATGTTCTGTGTGCTTTGTAAGCGACCAGTGATGTTACCAAGCTTTGTTAACGTCTTTTGGGGCCTATGAAGCTGTATCATTCCATTGACAAATTGCTATCCTTTGACTAAAACAAATTTATATTTTAAGCTTTGAGTAATTTATAACTGGTATCCGTCATTCTTATCATAATGGGTAATCAGGACATCGCGTTCGGTACTTCGTATGCCGTCGTTGCTTTACATAAACCACCTACTTAAACCAGTTCATACTACAGGTATAAGGAGTTGAGTTCTTTTTCCAGTAAATTGTGCAAAACAAACTTTTGAACTATTCACTTTGAAATGTTAACTTTGGGTCTCCAGACGATAACCAATGCGCTCCTTGGGTATTTGATTTCGTCTTGTTTCTAGGGGACTCACAGAAGCATCCGCCCCGTTTTCAGAGAGGAGAGGGCACGTCGAAATAGATATTACAAGCGTGATTTGTAACATGAGTGCCCTTTGTCAACACGTAATATGCTGCTTACAGAAAGTGCAAGGCAGGAATTGAGCAGTGTCCCCGGATGAAGAGCCTGCAGTTAAACTATAGACGGGGTAACAAAGTGTTTATATATTCAGTGTGTTTGCTTGTCATGAGGCAAGATGCAATCAAGTGTGTTTAGTCTCTGTGCAGCATCAGCATTAAACCAAATGCCAGTTTGGTCGGATATTTCTCACCAGTAGCGTTACAGTAGACACCCAGCATTGCTCATTTATCATAATAAGCGAGCCTAATACATAGCATGCTCTATTGGCGTCGATTACGCCATAAAGTGTAGTGACTCCGTCGGCCTGGCACCTTCATAAGAATGTTCTGAGGAATTCATTACCAGCTGACGGGTTTCGTTTGTGCACAGCTGCACCTATCAGTCACTGTTAATGCAAAAAACATCAACTCTCTGACCAATCAAATCCACGCCGATACGCTCTGGAAAACATCAAATCTTCCCCGAATGAAATGAGCGCGCTCAGATTTCATGTCTCTCTGTACTTTCCATTTGTCGCTACCAATCACTTTATTTGATTCCTTAGAGGAAAAGTTGGCCTGAATGTATTGGGCCAATCATCGGCTGATAGATAATCCCTCGGAAATACACGAGCTAATGAGTGCCAAATAAGCTGTGAATAATTCATAATACCGGGCATTCGACAGTGCGACCATTTATTTTGCATTTACGTCACTGTTTCCAACCTATCGCAACTTGCATATCAAACTCTGCAGTTGTCCCTAACCAATCACAGTCTACAGTAATTTGGTTAAGTTATACATGGTATGCTTATGAATGGAAAAAACCTCAACGTTTGCGAGTAAAAAAGTTAAGCATAAAGTTTGATTTCAAAAATGGTACTTGATGCGAACTTTGCAAAAGAGCACAGAGGTTACAAATTCTCAATGAATAGCACAAGGAATGTCTTTGAAAATGTTACACTCTTTTGTGTGTTGATGAAAACATCTTGAGGACGGTTTTGGCGTGACCTTGCTAGAAAATAGGGAGAAAAATACCGTTGCCAAATGACCAACACCAGAGCAATGACAGACAACCACTTGTATAAATTACCACCGGACAATAAGGTGTTTCAGTACTGACCTTGAGATTTTACCTCACTCAGATATCTATTCAGTTGTAAAAATAAAAATTCTTCGATTCGCCAGTGGCTAAATGAATATAACGGGGGAATGTCGCTATTCACCCCTCTGATTTAAAACAAGTTCTTCGCTGAATTTGTGAGCTCAGACTATGAGTACAAAAATATTTGAAATGTAAAGCAGTTGTGAAATCAAACTCAGTGTTCATAGGAATGTGACTTATTCATGAATTCGTCTGTTGGTGGGGTAGATTACCTTTTGTATATCAGTAATTCCTGCAATAAGCCTTTTGCGAGTAAAACTTTGATAAAATCTGGTTCACTTGGTTCTTTGAATTATTGTGAACATAACAATTTGAATTGTCCATATTAAGCCATTGCTGCTATAGCCCTTTTTCAATTTGAATTGTCCATATTAAGCCATTGCTGCTATAGCCCTTTTTCAATTTGAATTGTCCATATTAAGCCATTGCTGCTATAGCCCTTTTTCAATTTGAATTGTCCATATTAAGCCATTGCTGCTATAGCCCTTTTTCAATTTGAATTGTCTATATTAAGCCATTTCTGCTATAGCCCTTTTTCAATTTGAATTGTCCATATTAAGCCATTGCTGCTATAGCCCTTTTTCAATTTGAATTGTCCATATTAAGCCATTGCTGCTATAGCCCTTTTTCAATTTGAATTGTCCATATTAAGCCATTTCTGCTATAGCCCTTTTTCAATTTGAATTGTCCATATTAAGCCATTGCTGCTATAGCCCTTTTTCAATTTGAATTGTCCATATTAAGCCATTTCTGCTATAGCCCTTTTTCAATTTGAATTGTCCATATTAAGCCATTGCTGCTATAGCCCTTTTTCAATTTGAATTGTCCATATTAAGCCATTGCTGCTATAGCCCTTTTTCAATTTGAATTGTCCATATTAAGCCATTTCTGCTATAGCCCTTTTTCAATTTGAATTGTCCATATTAAGCCATTGCTGCTATAGCCCTTTTTCAATTTGAATTGTCCATATTAAGCCATTTCTGCTATAGCCCTTTTTCAATTTGAATTGTCCATATTAAGCCATTGCTGCTATAGCCCTTTTTCAATTTGAATTGTCCATATTAAGCCATTGCTGCTATAGCCCTTTTTCAATTTGAATTGTCCATATTAAGCCATTGCTGCTATAGCCCTTTTTCAATTTGAATTGTCTATATTAAGCCATTTCTGCTATAGCCCTTTTTCAATTTGAATTGTCTATATTAAGCCATTTCTGCTATAGCCCTTTTTCAATTTGAATTGTCCATATTAAGCCATTGCTGCTATAGCCCTTTTTCAATTTGAATTGTCCATATTAAGCCATTGCTGCTATAGCCCTTTTTCAATTTGAATTGTCCATATCAAGCCATTGCTGCTATAGCCCTTTTTCACCCACGCGACTGGATTGCGCTAAATGTAAGCAATACGCGTGGACCGTCTTGGCCACGGCGTTTGCAACCACGTGCAAGCGCTCATGCGAACGCTACCGGCATGCTTGAATAAGTAGACTGCCATCATAACACTTTCCACTCATTTCCGCGATCCAACATGATTGTGACATCACATGAAAAAGGTTTATAGAGGGATTTCACATCGAAGCCGAGGCTCTCTATATGTTGAGTTTCGTCGGTCGCACCCGCGCCCGCGGAGTCGACACGGTACATGCAGTATCCGGTTCGTAAGTATGGCGCCACTTTAGTTTCAACCACGCCCACTGCACATGCAGAGACACGACCATCGCGGTAAACCGTCATTATTTTTTTATTAATTTTTTTGTTATTTAAGGTGTCGAGTCATCCCGAAAGACTCTTCCACAAAAACTTGCAGTCTGAAAAGTCTGAATTTAACATATTTTATGTTTTTGGTGTCTTTCGCGACTCCTTACTTTCAATCGTCTGATCGTATTAAGAATTGAAGCTGGCACATACAGCCTCTTTTTCAAATGCGGAAGTGCGCAAATTGACGCTAAAAGTGTCGTATTGGGATCCATCTCCATGTATACCTCGTGATTTGGGACGAGCTTTTGGGACGCCTTGCATCAATACAGTGTTTTCAGTGCATAAGAAGGAATGAGTCCATTGCAGAGATCGTGGTCGCTATGAGAAAGCTTGCCCCGAATCTTGAAGTATAGCAACAGTACAAAATTCAGTCTGGGAAATTCAGATTGTTATGTTTATATGCAATAAGATACATCGATGTACCAGATTTTGTTCAACTTTTCTCGCAAATGGCTTATTACAGCTTTCAGCTGCATGCATTTGATTAGAATACTTTGACTCAAATGTCGACTTGGCTGTCTATGTCAAACATGAACATTATTTTATCATAAATAAATTTGAGGATACCACTGTTTAGTACGCCGCCGAATACCGACGATGTCAAGCAATTACCCCTCCGATTCCGGTGGGAAATCACATAGTAAAAAAATCTGTCATTAGCCAGAGCACTCTGCAACAGTAGCCGAAACGAAGATACATCACGCCCACCATTAGCGGAACATCCCTTCATGATGAAATAAATGTATTCCTGGTGAATCTCCCCATGGCCGGTCTTCATTCCCTCTAACATCCCCCGACAGCTTCAAGGAAGTCGCTTTAAAAGCCCCATCGATCAAACGAATTCCTAGAATGTAGCCTTGCTTTGCCTTGAGTAAGTCGTACATTTCTTGTATTACAGAGCGGTCATTTTTCTAATTTGTAAGCAACGATGAAAACAATCGGCACTAAATTTTACGTTAACGACAAAATGTAACACCAAATTTTACACCACCGAATAATGTGGAAAAAGACAAACAGCAGTTCTAACTTTCAAGAAAGGGCCAGATGTTTTTCTGAACGGTTCGTTTACGTGGACTTCAACTTTTCAATAGCCGATTGAATAAATCAAGGCGTGAGATAGTGTATACGTCGTGGTCTGTTGTGAATTCAACATCCAACACTAGCGAGCAAAATGAATAGTTAAGTGCTTTGGGCACGTTTTGCCTATAGAGGGGGCTATATTCATTTCTTCGAACCAAGTATACCAATGATGGCATTTCTAATTTTCTGATCTTGTTCACTTTCTCATTGTCAAGTTTTCTTTCCAACGACCTCCTTCTTAGTGTTTTTATTTCACTTAACTCGTCCATTAGTACGTGAACATGAATAGGCAATTCCTTAAATGATTCGGTTTCAGTTTTTTTAATGAGACAGTGTTTGGATTTTCGTTGCATTCTACTAGAGATGAAATTCTTTCTGAAGGTTTTCGTCGTGATTCTGTTAAAAAACACTTCACCTTCACGCGAAAGTACACTACAAGTTACCAGAAGTTCAGTGGGGAAGCATCGCATAATATATGCGTCTTTTGAGAAGCATGCGTTTGGAGGAATGTGATTCTGAACTGTGGTAGTTCTCACGCACGTCCCTTTAATCAGTCTCTCACCCCGTTGATTCATATTGGATTGTCTTATTGTCTCCTATTTTAATGAGTTTTCTTCCCCCACGCGGTAGTCTAGCTTGTTTCAAGACCTTCCAGTAGTTCACTCCGCGACACGAACCACCACCAGAAGAAAGCCTGCACAGGAAAGTGTAGGATATTTTGTTTGATCTGGGATGGCAACAGACTATGGTAATAATGGTAAGGTATGCACTTTTCATATCACATGAACGATGATTGGCGGAAGTTATGCAAATATACCTGCAACAGGTTTCAAGTTTACGAACGACGTTTTCAAACTGAAACATCGGCCAACATCATGTTGCACATGGGTTTTTCAGACGGTCAGAGTTAGGCATTCACAAGTATCCTCTTATAGACTGGGGGCAGAAGAGGGGGCAATGAAAAACATAAGCACAGCCGATGTCCCAACCAAGGTGCAAGACCTACCCCCGCAAAGGTTTCAATGTTGAAACGACTAAACGATGATGCAAGCCTGTCATCGTTCCAAGCCTCTCCCCAGTCAAGTGCGATCTGTCTGGAGAGTTCTCCAGCATCAATTATTATGAAATCGTAGATCAGAGTTGTGCGTCTAAGTGGTTCGCTTTTGCCGTCGGGAAGGTCTTATTACACTAAATCCATCTTATTTTGCCCAATGACTGTCTCGATGACGCGGTGTAGACTCCTGATTGTTCCATAGCACTGCCCGGGCCTGGTGTCTCTTCTTGCCCCGTCGGATGATTGTCTGTGCCCGCTGAATTCCCCTAGTATACGGATCCTCTCTCAGAGTCGCCCATTCAACTTTTTGACACGTAAGCGGAAAAGGTTGTCATTTCTCATTTTCACTGCCCGGACAGATTAATCACCTTGACAGGACTGCGGCTCTATCCCGGTCCCCGATGGGTTCTTACAAAAGGGCTTCCTGTATCGGATAGGTTCTTGAAAAGCCGACTTTACATCTGCTTAACGCTTAATGCCTGGTCGCTGCGAGGAAAGTTAGTTATTTCCTGTTGCGATAAATCAATTTGTTTGTCTGCTCGAAAAGCTGGCAAAAAATACTCTGCAGGAACATCCTTGTAGGAAATTGTATCCGTCTGGCATCAATTAATGAAATTTGATTAAATTCATCTTGCACTGTACATAAAACGATTCAGTCCGAATCGTAAAGTCGTAATAATCATCTCTTCTTTTTTTTTCATTTTTATTTGCTTTTTATTTTATCATGTCGTCTAGACCTACACTTAAATATGCTTGTAAATTCTTCACTTTTAAAAACTTGAATGCGGATCTACAAGGGAACTAGACCCCTCTCTTTTTTCCGAAAACCGTTTTTCTTTTTCGTCTTTAAGGTGTTTTACATATTCTTTATTCTTTTTAAATCCAGAAATATACTTCCAGAAAAGGAAGAATTTGCCCCGCAGGTGTATTTGGTTTACCTCCACTGTGGTATCCTCCCCCAAGTGTTCGACTCCACCCCCTCCTTCGTAAATGCTTGATACGCCATTTTTTATTTTGTTTAACTTTCAAGCTGCTGAAATTCAGTTTAATTTTTAACTTACAACTTGTCGTCTGTTTGGAAATACAGCCAGTACTCCCTATTGAGAAATTAATGTTTTCCTATTAGGTGAAGAGTAAGCATGAATGCTTCACTGGTCTAAATTGCCCTGCTTTGTCCCCGTAAAAATCTAGTCTCCAAGGAAAACATCCCAAGCTGTGTTGAATTTATTTCCCGGGAGCCGGGACGACCACTCTTCATCCGACAAGCTTCATTTAGCACAGTATTTCAATAAAAGACATCTCTGTAAGAACTCTTCCGCGTGGCAGATGCACCCTAATTGCTGCTTTGTGATGTCCTTGTGTAGTCCCTGTCGAGGGTAGTTAGATGTCTCTGTTGTCAAGCAAAAAAGTAACAGTGATCAGAATGTGAGCTTACAGTACCCGTTGTAGCCTTGGATATTCCACGGTTCGTTTCAGACAGCCTGGGTGACGTGTTTGAACTATACGCCTTAAGAGGCAAATTCGCTCATTGAAGCGCACGCAATTCGTTTTTGCGCTTTTTTACAATTTATTGATTTCTATCGATTGGCTGCCTGCCACCCTAAAATGAAACCCCTTGACGAGCATTCGCACATCGCCTGTCCTTGCTAAATTGGTATTGATTTGAGCTCTTATTCAAAGACGTTAATGGCTGTCTCCTATCCAAGCTTAATAGAGGTATACAAATCCTTGGATTTTACGCTTTGGAAGGTGACATTTACAGATGCGACAGTACAATGACACGCACAACAGCTAGGCCATTCCGAGTTTGATTCCGGGACAGATTTGATTTTTGTAGGATTGCGCATGTGCGGCTTGAGCATCAGACATAAGCATAATAAAGCCGCCGCGAGGCAGAACCGTGATCAGGGTCTTGATGTCATATGTTGGACCTTCTCAGCATTTTCTGTCAGTCTGAAGAGAGCTGCAGGGACACCTACCCACCACTGCCCTTGGCCAAGGATGGATCCGTGTTATTCCATGTGCTAACACCAACATAGGATTTCGTCTGTCGAGCAGAAGCGGAAACCATTACCTGGCATGAAATATGCGACACCATTATGTCAGCCGTTTGGTCTGCTCTCCCGTCTTTCACACATTGCGAACTTGTTAGGTATGGTGAAATTGTGTTGTCATTTCCCCCATGCTTTCAGCGCTACGCTTCCGCTGCGGTACACCCCGTCCTGTTGTGGTAACCTTTTGGTGCAGAAAAGTGTGAATTTCTCGGCAGGTCGAGACGCCTGCACTTTGCCGCTACCTCCTCACGGGTTGTATCTGTCGCTAAGCATTCTTCTTGTCCCAATTCACTTTAATTGATGGGCTCCATATCTTTCATTACATTCGATAGGGTCAACAGAGTTATCTATCGTACACACTGAGTTACAAACTCATCTAGAGCGCTGAGCACTACGTTGGAGCTGTTGATTTAGTTAACTAGACGAACCAGTCTCGCGCGACAGCAAAACAGTAGTACATGAAAGAAAAAGTGAAAAGGAGACATGCAACCAATTCTGGAGAACAATCGCTACTGTTAGAGGCCCTAACCTACCCTTTTTATTATTTCTAGTGAATCTCTGCTCTGAATCCTTCTTTGTCTTTCTTCGTTTCTTGTTGACGTAACCAGGCTAGTAAAAAAAGGCCGGGGGGTTAGGGGCTTACACGCCGCGCCGTACTGCACACAGCTTGCAATGAAAGGCAATTTAGCGGCACTTGCTCGGTTTCCGCGCTCCGGGGCAGGTACCCTGGACTATCGGCTTGTTTCGGGTCTTGTAAATGCCCCAGCAATCGATGACCTAGATCAATACAGATCGCTGTAAACATGCCTCCTTCATCCTATATCCATCTCCCTCGCCCGCTGTCCGTCTCTCCTCACCAACCCTGCCCGTCCTCTTAAGTTGTCGTTTCACGCATCCGTGCTTCTTCAACATCTTGGATTTTTTCCCGCCTTATGTTTTCCAGGCAGAACCGTTCGTCAGGTAATATCGTCATCTGCCATTGGCACGCTATAGATTCTGCGTGCATGAGCGTAACCAAGCGAGGAACCCCACGTATATCGCGTGTCCACACACGTGCAGCAGGCAGGGACGGACTAGAGGTGTGCGACTCGTCATTCAACGAGTGGACCTTCGTCAATAAGGATGCTCTTCTCCTCCGCTGGGCGTGTTGCCGTGCAAGCATCTCTGTAACGAGGGAGCCCTTTTACACCCGATCATTGAGGAGGCTGTGGAGGTCGCTTGCACAAGACCAGATCCATCCGGCTACTAGGGGAAAATTGGGCTGGAGTGTGGATAAACGATTATAATTAGTAAAGAACTGGACGAGTTGTCGAGTGAAAATAGACATCGAAATAAACAGAGAAGGTATGTTGAAATTCGTTCAGATTGAACATGTGAAGTAATGAGAACCAACCAGTTAGACGTATGTTATGTGTTCATTTTTCTGTTTCAATAAACACCTTTTCTAACGCCACTCACCCGGCGCTTCAACTTCTCATAACCCATTCCTCCTCCTTGAACTCTACAGAAATCACATCGGCACCCTAGTTCACAACGCCGTAATTTGTTGCATGGAGTTTGCGCATGGATCTTTCTCTCCCAAAAAGACATCCACAAACACTGAAGAAAAGCTCCTTTTTAAAGTCACTTCTGTGCTCTCATCCGTTCGTCTGTTTATGATATCCTCTACTGGGCTTAGCTATTGTAAATTAAATCAGACTAGCGCGCTGAAGTAGGTGCACTCTCTCCACAAAAAGGCAGCTTGAAGCGTCTTATTGAGCTATCGCAGGTGTGCGCCACCCAAATTCCTTCCAACTATGTAGCCCGTCCTCTTTTAAAAGATGATAAAGTTCTCAGAAAGTTCCTTCCTGCGTGGTATCAACTTTAGACTGTATGGTTGGCAAAATCCTGACTTTTCCTGTCCTAAATTGCTATTAGCTACATTAATTTGTAGAGGACATTTTCGCACCTCTTGTTAAGAGCAACTAAGTTCTTCTTTTCCCCACTATATCACCGGGCAGAGCTTTAATTGAATTTCCGGCTGATCGGTGTTTCTTTGTTTTCTGTATTCGGTTTTCTGTTCGGTTTTATTTTGCTTTTGAAATTTACCCAGTATCCAATGGAAGAAAACAGGAAAAACTTTCATTTGCATGCCAGCTTTGAATTGCTTCTGCCAACACTACACATGGTTTCATTATCTACCGAAATGCAATTGGACATTTCGTTTTGAATTGTCTTAGTTGGTCAATTAATTTCTGTAAACACAGTCAGAACACAGTTAAAATGTAAAGGGACCGTTGACGATTCTGTCCCCAGGCTGCATGACAAGGCCAAACGAGTGGCCTTTTCAGAGACATGCGCATGCGCAGCCTCTCTACTCAAACGTCAGGGCAACAAAGTTTTGGAGTTTTCATTTGAACAACTTTTGACCCAACTGTTCTATTATTGGGCCTATGCCCACAAGTCACTTGCACCTCTGGGCCCCTCGTTTCCAAAACTCCTGATTAGTTTTTTCCACCCTTGCCCAGCCGAGATGTCTCCTGATTTCCCCGAGGGTTGAGAATCTCTTACGTCGGTGTTTTCAGAATAAATACAGTCTGCTATTATTAATGGCCGTCGTGGGAGCGACGTCATTTGCAGTTTCGGGGTAAAATCAGAGTTCAGAAATTTGTGAAAGGATCAACGGCATATGGGATTTTTTTCAATTTGCTTCTTTGGAAATGTTATGAAGCAGAGAAGGGAGAAAGCGATTGAGAATAATGCGTTCAGAAATAGTTGTTCCAACAAACATCTGCATCTTTTCAAGTTTAAATGTCGTTTCCATGTTACATGTTCGCATTGCCATTGACGCACATTGAACGGGCGTAAAGGGAATAGAACACTCAAGGCTCGCTGCCAAAACCAGTGTCATTCTTCAAACTGCGGCTTCGATCAGCCATTGGTGTCAAAATTTAATCTTCTCCGCAGAAGGCCATATAATGCCTCACTCTTGACACCGACCCGTTGTTTGTTGAATGTACGTCAGATGGTGTTCTCCTTGAAGTCTGAGCTGCAGAAATTGTCCTCTCGGTTGGACCATTCATCAGATCCGTCAACGGTATCGGGCAAAGGGTGCATGATTTTGTCATGGCGAAAAAAGATGCCTCACCTTCCGGCTGTGGATGTCTTTATACACTGAAATGTTTTTAATGGTGGTTATAATGTTTATCGAGCTATTACTTGATCCAGTTTGGAGAAGGAATTAGTTGAAGTCAAAAAGATATGACTTTTCAACTCACCATTCAGAACTAAGACAAATAGAGATAGGAAACGGCCTGTAAAACGCCTGCTCTGAAATCTCAATTCAGTCTCAATGTTTTGAGGTGGACTGTTTGATAAAATGGTCCACAATAACTGGATTTTTTTTGGTGCAAATTGTTACCTGCACACACAGCATCGAAAGCACATAACCGCACCTTTGGCGGCCTGTATATATATCAAACCTGAAAAAATTCGCTGAAGCCTTTTCTAGACAAAAAATTCATACTCACGAAAAGTCAACATCTGTTGTAATTTCATTTCGCTGTAAGTGCCGTGGAGTCCAACGGTCCATGTTTAAATCACGAACGGGGAAAAGACCATGTTACGTGTTAATCAATGCAGTTTGTTTGATATGCCGGTCCCAGGGCGGCTCACACAGATCGAAGGCTTTGATCGTCAGTGTGTGTGACTAGCGAAAAAAGTCAACAATCCCAGAATCATTGTTTGATTTGGTTTGATCCTCGATTCTTTGGTGATAAATTGCTTTTTTGTGAAGGAAAGAGAGTGTTTTTCGCATTTTTAACTTTTCCTGTCTGGCGCTGTAATTTTAGATTGGGAAAAGCAGTCACTTTTGTACGTCGATCGATGGAGGACAGACGACAACATGTCCCCTTCTCATCTTAACGTCATTCTAACACAGAGAACCTCAGGTGTTCTAGCTTCTGCCGATCCTTCCAGGCTCCTTCTGCCTGTAGATAACGATCAACGCTTATGGCGACCCCTGGAGCATCGCAAGGCAGCCAAAATTGTAGAGGAACATTTTTAAATTCCCGATCTCAAGTAGAATTCTGAATATTGGCTTTCGCGGCCGTTATGGTTATGGTTGATGCCAAACTTGGTGCCTTTTCGTGGATTTTTGAAACTGCTAAATGTGAAGTCTATTCATGATGACTTAGAGTGAGAAAATTCACAAGGAATGGCATGCCTGTGAAACCATTTTCTTTGTAGAATGGACAGCGTGCACGCAGTTATAATTTGCGAGAACTATTAGGGCGCTTTCATTTTCCAGAAGAGTTGTAACAGTTTGCAACGTTTCGTCCGATCAGTTAGATTGAATTTGCTCCACGAGAGCTCGCGTTAAATTTAGACTCAGTTGTCTGCGCTGATCAGCGACGGAAATTTCAAAATTGAATGTGCCACTGATGTGCCAATTTCGGCCAAGCCACCAAGACAGCGAGCCAATCTGCACTTGGAGCGTTCAAAGAGGACAAAAAGCCAAGAAACAGGACGGCCAATAAGTTCAGAATTAAGACCACTGCCAATAGGCTGTCTTCACGCTTAACTGTATGTACATACAGAGAAAAAAGACGCAAAACCTTTTCAAGTAACTACCGTTAGTTAATTGTGTATCTCTTGATCATTTTGAGATCAGTAAGTCATTTGCAGAAAAAGAGGATTGTATAAGGGTAATTCCGGAAATTAGGGGTACATTTTTTTCGTGTCAGTGTCAGGTCTGACATATGAGATTGTAAGTTCAGAACACATTTCTAATTTCCAGGAGTGATGAATTAATGCAAATTTCCTACCAAACAAGTATTAATAGTTTGAAATCAATTCCGCTAATGTTCCCATGTCAAATACCAAAGGTCAGATGTAACAGAGACACAAAATCTCACACTTTTTGACAACTAATTTCTGGAATTACCCATAAGCTTTCCCCAAGACATAATGGAAATATACAATTTGCACCTCTGTTATGCGTTCCGAAGATGCCATTCATAGACTCATTTTCACATTTAAAACCCGCAGAGCTGGAATGTCGAGGGGATAAAAAAATCAAAACTATGGCAATTCAAGATGCCATGGGCTCGGTTCTCCAAACAAGCTTTCGAAGAAGCAATTCTTGTGCAGGTGGTTCTCAGTAGATTATACCCGTAGCGGTCATTAGGACTTTAGAACTGGATATTACAGATGCCGTCAGAACTACTAATCAAACTTTATCCTTTTTTAGGGAAGTTTAAAAGTCGCTTGCAGAATTTTGTACTACAGGACAGCAACCTTGGTAACCTTTTATACATTAAAGGATTTTATCTTACTTACGTTATTCACACCAGTCTCAATCCATGACGAAATCGCACAATCACCACTTTAATTGCCCTTTCTGTGGTTCACCACTCCACAATCAAATAATAATAATATTATTAATTTATATAGCGCAAATTAACTTAAAAATTAAGATCAAATGCGCTTTACAAAATTAATTATATAGAAATTACAGATAAGATCTATAAACTTCAAACTGAAATTAAAAGATTACGAATATGCTCTCGTAAATAAAAACGTTTTAACTAAAGATTTAAAACGATTAAAATCTTGTTCAGCTCATATATCATTGGGCAATTGGCTCCACAGTGCAGGGGCTGCTGCAGTGAATGATCTGTCGCCAAGTTTCTTTTTAGTCGCATGTGGTGGAACCAAAAGTAACTCGTTGTTAGATCTCAAGGCATAGTTGGACCTTTTCTTTATCTTAATTAGATCGTAAAGATATACTGGAGCAAGGCCGTGAACGGCTTTGAAAGACAGTAGCGGAATTTTAAAATCGATTCTATAATCTGACTGGTAACCAATGTAAATCACAAAGAACAGGACTGATGTAGCTGAAACGTGGACTACCTTTAATAAGCTTAGCAGCAGCGTTTTGCGGTAATGCATAATAAAGACCGTTGCAATAGTCAATACGTCCCATTACAAGACCATAATTAATATCTGAACGGCGTGACGACTAAGATATTTCCGAATTCTCCGAATATTAAAGATGTGATAAAAAGAAACTTTACAAACACGAGAAATATGAGGTAAAAAGGTCATGTTGGGATCAAACCGAACCAAAAAGCACGTATTGTTAACATCTCCAGTCTTTTCTTCCACATCTCATTTCGCTGAGGATTTTATCGGAGCCAATTCGGAATTAGAATTGGCCTATTTGGACAAGTCCACGGCAAATTTGAGCAGCGTAGGGATAAATATGTACCCTTGCGATTTCACAAATTGGCAGGGAGCAGATGGACTGCAATCGAGACTAAACACGAGCGAGGCATGTCGGTTTATCTAGCTCGAAACCTTACCCCTTCCCAAGTCTCAGCTAACTTACATTGGTTCCGGAGGTCAGACAAAAGAATGGACTTTGCTAATATTCGAGTTCTCTTGGTATTTTGAACACTGTTCAATATCAGTAGTTGTTCTTCTTAGTGATTGTGTGGCCTGTGGCTCCTTTTTTGGAAAGGCAAAGCCCACCTTTCTTTTGCTGATACCTTATCTGATTGCATTTTTCTCAACCTTAACCGTCTCGTGGATATTACGTCATTTTTTATATTTAATATAAACATGAAATAATACATTAATATGGAGATCGAGCTATCCCATCGTTACACTGTTCCAGTGGTTTATGAAAAGAATTGAAATTCAAGAGCTTGCTTCAAGAACTGCCAAATTTTGCATTTCAGAATAATTATTGTCTGCATTGTTGTTAGGGTGTCGAATTTCAGTCCGTTGTGAATACAGTAAGTAAAAAACCGTCCGAAGTGCAATCAATTTTCCTTGCGAGTTTACCTTGTTGAGATCTTTGTCGTCCAATGCAATAACTTTCTCTTATTTGTTGTCAGAGCTGACGAGCGCCAACATGGACAGTAACAGCTCAGCGTCACACGTTGACTATTACTCCAAACATCCGGTCAAAGACATCCTGATAGCGACCTTTGTGCCCGTCTTTATTGTAAGCCTGATTGGCAATCTGCTGGTCGTCTACGTCATCGTGCGCAATCGCAGTATGCACACTGTTACCAACTTCTTCCTGTTGAACCTGGCTGTGTCCGACCTCTTGGTGACGCTCTTCTGCATCATTCCCACCCTGCTCTACTTCATCCAGGTGAACTGGTCGTTGGGAGTGTTCATCTGTAAGGCCCACAAGGCAACCCTCACCGTGACGACCACGGCTTCTATCTTTATGTTGACGGTCATCTCCATGGAGCGCTACATCGTCATACTGCATCCCTTTCATACCAAGCGGATTCTGACCGTTCAGCGGCTGATTGGTGTGGTGGTCGCCGTGTGGTTGTTAAGCATCGTCCTCAGTATACCCATGTGCATATCGTACGACGTGCTACCAGGCTACGTGGAAGGTATGTACTGTGGGGCGACCGCCGAATACATAGAGAATGGCGCCAGAATCCAGTTTATAGCCATGCTGTTCGTCTGCTACTTGGTGCCATTGGTTATCATGTTGGTGCTATACACAAGAATTGGCTGGGGACTTTGGACACCAAGCCGAACGGGCGATAACTCTTTGTCTGCTCTGCCAGGCCCGAGTGGCAAGAAGTCAAAAACGTATATGAAAGTGACATACAAAGGGAATAAAGCCGTTTCGAGCGTGGAAGAGAAAAGCCCCGTGCCCCCAGGAGAGGGGCTGCGAATTCACATTGGTCGTCAGATTTCCCCTCCCCCTGGGGAGAGCACGAGTGCTCATAGTGACAGTGACGACACACCACGGAAGACACTGCTCCGTAACTGCAGCAGCGAGCCGTCCAGACCGATCAACAGGGGCGACGTCCAGGAGAAAATCGGCCCGTTTTTCATAGATTACCCGGAGGAGACCGACATCGAGCAGACTGAAACCGTGGAATCGAATAATACTGCGGTTCTGTGGAGGTCCTGCAACGACATACTGCTGTGCTCAGGTGGCGACAAATCAGCCAGCACGCGGTACGAGGCACGCGGGATCGAAACCGAAAAGACTGGCATCGATTCCAACGGAATCGGATCCCACCAGGCAATGTCAAAATCGGAGAATGAGCTTAACTCACACCAAATTACAGACGAAGGGAATCAGAGCGCCCCCAGCGGCGATGGCAGAGGAATTGCAGACACCGACAAAGAAAATTCTCAGTATCTTAATCCTGGTAGGACTTACGGTGGCTTCAAGTCGCGCCTGGGTAGCAAATCCGAGGGGGACAAGAGGCCAGCCAACAGGAAATATGAGCCTGCCGCTGCCAGCGGGCAAGCCTCACCTACCTACGGCCGAGCAAATCCCCACGCTCTCTCCCGCCAGTGTATGAAGAAGACGCCCAGCAAACGTAAGCGGAACGCTGAGGCGGTCATGCACGCCCGTCGGAAGGTCATCCGCCTGTTGGTTGTCATGGTTGTCTGCTTTGCGGTTTGCCTCTTCCCGCTCCAGCTCATTTCCGTCTGGAGTCTGTTTGCTATCTTTAGTGACCAGTCGGAAGGGGGCGCCCTGGTCACCGCCTTCACCTACCTGGCCTATTTCTCCAACAGCGCCATCAACCCCTTCCTCTACGCCTTCCTCTCGGACAATTTCCGCTCCAAGATGCGGGAGACGCTCCTCTGCATATCCAGCCGCACCCGTCGACAAGTCAGCCTGAGGCAGATGAGGCTGAAGAGCGTCACCTCGGACGCTTTCACCGAATCGGAACTCATGCCCAGCTGACTATTATCGAAATAATAAATGAGCACTAGTGGGCGGACAGAACATCTTAATGGCCTGTTACCTACATCAGAGTCAACCTGACTAAATCCTCCCTGACAGGCTCTCCAGGCAAACCTTTCAGTACAACACGGATAAAGACAGTTACTGAGGCAAAACGTGTCACGGACACTGATTGTTTTTTCAGCTTTGGAGCAAGTCGAGAGGATCTTAAAGTGCAGACATCTGCTGCTGGCATTGCCGTCAGCCTTGAAAAAAGACTTTCGAACTTGCCACTGCTTTATTGACTAAAATTCCTAATCGCTCTGTTAACAGACAGCCCTAGCCTGGCGTCAGGCCTAACTCATGAGAGATACAACAGGCATTGACACTGGCCTGATTAGGAGAAGCAGCGACCGCCGCGCGGTGGACCGCCTGTGCAACGATACATGTAGGCAAAGTCATGTGTCGTAGTACGATTTCAGGCGACACTTATCTTCGTCTGCCTTTGCTCTGCCAGTTTTGCGGAACTACACGCATTTTGCAGTTCTTGTGAATGAGAAGAACGCCCTCTTTCTGTGAGGTACAGACATTTTGGAGTGGATAGCCCTAGATACCTAACCGGGTAGTAACCATGCTGAACGTGACGCGTTCAAATTAAAATGTAAATGTATCAAATTGCCATTCTCGAGGAATGAAGGACACAATCGAAGTCTTGCCTGCTTGATTCCGAGCATGGATGGATGGGTCTCGCTTCGAGCCTGCCGAGAGAATCAAGATGTTGGTTACTTCATTTAAAACACTCATCCGTTGAGGAAGCTAAGACTGTTATGAAGACCACATGGTATTTAGAGGCTGAACGCTTTGAGACCTAAGATAAAGTCCAAAAAGGCACAAGATTTCCAGACTTTTTTATGCCATAAAACTGCAGCTTCTGTGTATGTGCTCTAAACCCTAAAGCAGGGATGTCGATGAAAACCACTTAATGAAAAGGACACTACTTATCTTTTTCACAAACGATTTCCTTGAGTCATAAGCAAAGCGTTGTAATTAGACATGTACCTATAGCTAAAGGTAGTACCCCAAGTCATTGCACTTTTAATTATATCGGGAAATAAAATGATGCTTGGTAAGTGTTTTTTCCTGAAGTTTTCTCCTTTGTGTCAACATTGCTAAGCTCCCATTTCAAAGCATTGAATAGTGTAGTGAAAGCTTGGCTTGTTTAATGCAAATATTATGGAATTTTAAATATTATGGTATTCTAAAAGCTGCCTGTCTTGTCCTTCCCGAAGAGAGAGAACTATTCCCAAGGAGACGGAATACAATGGCAGGAATTGGAGTTGATATTCGTTGTGTTTTGCTGCCAACGAAACTCAGACTAGAATAAAAACAAACATCAGTAAAATGTGGATCACGGAATTGCTTTTGTCAAAATCATTACACTCTGGCAATCCTTACACCGGTTTTGGGGTTTTTTTTGTCCCTGAATCTTTTTTTTTTCAGATTAGACATTGAAGATATAAAATGCCCTTGAAAAAGTCGTACTTCATACTTTAAAGAATGAATCATTTCCTAGGGGTGGTAAATGCCGTCCAGGAAAGACATTGATTGACAAAATGTTGTCCTGGCTTCACAAAGATCGCTAGCTGAAAGACAACGCGGCTAACTTTATTCATGTTCAACTTCACTTCCTTCCATTTTGTCTTTGTCTCTTGCCGTTTGTAATGTTGCTTCAAATTATCGCTGAGTTTTGTGATGGGAATAAAGCTTATTTTGTCAATGGAAAACCGTAATCGTTCCAAACAAGTTGCATCATTCGGCCTGTAACGTGTCTGCGACGTTCTGAATATCTGAAGTGTGCGTTGCTGCTTTCAAAACACGCATGTGCGCAGCGATCGTATGCGTTCAACTCATGCGCAAAGGAATAATCAGTGATGGTGGCATTAGAAAAACACCCTTACTTAGTCTCAGGCTCGCTGTCCAGGTCAGAACATCTTGACCTTCGGCCTTTCTGAAGGAGCTTTGTCATGATAATACTTCCATGGAATTCCCACGAACATTATACATCAAATGGTTGATTTGATTTTGCAATTTTTCTCACGATTCAGGGACATTTATTGAACGGTTTTCCCTACGTGTTTGTAACATACAATTACCGGCTCACAGCAGTGGACAACACAGCGGCTTTCTTGAGCGACAAAAATCCCCAGCAGCCAATTATTTCCATGGTTGCATAAGGAAGGTCCCCTGATTTCCAAAAAGGCCTCATAGTCAAGCGCAGTGCTCTGATCTGACGCATCCGTGAACTGGAACGTGCTTTCATATCATGAGGGCAAGGGACCTCGGTACTGTATCTCTGACTAATGCCTTTTCCCAAGGCTAAGTTGAAATCACACGGTATTCGGATGGCAAGTCCAGCATTGGTCGTGTCGTGTTGCGTGTCATGCGCGTTACTTACAGCAAAAGTTCGAATGGCTGGAAAATCTGTTGAACCTAGCAATCGAGACGCCACTTTTTACGGTGAATGTTCTGTGGGCTTTAAGTTTTCTTTTTGCGGACTAAACTAAAGTTTTGATATCCAGCGATGTCATTGGAGTACTACGCATGTCGTCATGGACTCCAAACGTCTTTGGTACATTCTGTGGACTGTACTCTGGATCATCGAGCATCGGGAGTGCCACAGCATTCCAACAAGTAAGCTCACTTAGTTTTACAAGCTGAATTGTGTTCATGGTTAATTTACATACATTTACGTAGCCACATAAGCCTGAATTAATTACGCTACTCTTTAAGCTACGAACTTTATCCCAACTTCGCCCAAATGATGTTACAACAAAATAGGTATACTGAAAACAAATTTTCAAACTTTCCAAATGTGTGATTTCATTGAGCTGTTGGTTCTCAAGGTGGCGTTCTGATCTCTTCTTGTTGCTTTAAATGTGGTAATGAACCCTCATCTGTGGGTTTCTTGGGTGTGACCTGAAATCAGGAGGAAAAAAATTAATATAATCGAACTGAGGTTCTCTTTGTCCCGTATTGCACAGACATTAGCTCCATCTCCTTTCGGATCAGTGGCCACATTTCAGGGTATTCTTGTAATCGTCGAGATTATCTGCATACCGAACGAAAAACAGGTGCCATACTTAACTTCAATAGTTGCCTTTCAGTGCAATCATTTTTGGGGGGGGTGTACCGGATTACCCTCTTTCTGACGAGTGTTATCGCCAAGTTTGCCTGTCCCGATCCCCCGCCTTAACTACAAACTCTGCCGCAGCAGACAGCTGCTCAATGTCCACTGCCTGTCTTGCCCGCCGGAGGGAGAGAAGTGTCTCGACTTGCGGGTCAGCTAGGGGTCAATGATGCGAGTGTAATTTATATTTCCGTGTAGCGCTCGGTAAACAAGAGGCACTAAAGATGATGATGATAGGCTTTACCTTTCTGATGGTTTAGTCAAAGACAGATGTCGTCCTTAAAACGCTTTGGAACAGAGCACCCCTCTAGGACACAGGTGTGTTAATTGATGTGCAAGGATCTCTTCACTTTGTCCTTTGAGTGGCATTTGTTTATGCTGTAGCTCCCTGTAACTCGTCCTTTTCATGTAAATTGGTCTGTACATGACGGCCACCCGAGGACATCAGCTGCCAATCGAGGACATCTTGATTGCCTTCCAATAATCGTGGGGCGTCCTCGTTTGTAAAAATACACTCTATGCGCTCTCACAGTTTTTTGTATCGTGGTCTTTGCGGAGACCTGACAGAAGGATATACATCCTTGCTTGCTTTGACATCCACCTTCTTGACATAGTGGGCGTAGTAGCAAATCTCCCAAGGGTTTTTCTGAACTTGAGAAAAATTAGAGCCACATTAGTCCAAATTACGACAGCGTGGGCGGACGCACACCAAGATTGCACCAACAGAGCGTGGTTGTCGCGTCTTTCTTGTTAACACTCTTTTTGTACGAATATATTACAGCTAGAGAAACTCAACCTCGCTTTGATGCTCTGTGTGGCAAACTAGCAATTCCAAAACTGCTTTAACATTGTCAAGAAAGAGCATGAATTCCAGAGGGACTAGGTGTGTCATTACATTTCGACTGACTGAAACAAATTCACTTGCTATTGATAAGTAATTGAGGCAAGGGGGTGTTTTTTTGCTGTCGAAAGGTCTGGCTGTTCAAATTGCACGGTTTCCTCCCTTTGATGTGCACAGACGTGGCTATCAGGAACGCACACTACTGCTTAAAATCTATGATTTCCCAAGCGATCTTTCTGATTTTGTTCCCCATGGGAAAAAAATCTTGCCAGAACAAATGGGGCCCACCTTTGTCACTTTCCCCCTGGTTGATGGTTACTCTGTCTCAGAAAGTGCTCTGTAGTTTGGAAATCCCGCGAAAGAAGTCCCTCTTATAGCCACGCCACGTTAACATTGCTCGTTGTCCGCTTATCACGTAGTTACTTTTATCGAACCTTTGCCAACAGCCCGTCCCAGGGGATTATATGGATGGAAAGAACTCCAAAAAGGATGACGTAAAATATTTTGCGTCATAATAATCTCATGGAAATGTATCCGAAGGTTTAATTTTTGGATATGATCTGGCACAGATTTACGAGATTAAAGAAGGGAATAAAAAAAAGTAAAGATGCTCAAATTTTTTCGACTATAAAAAGTCTCGACCTTAATTTTTTTTGCAAAGAATTATGCGAAGCTTAATAACCGTTTCAAAAATTACCATGCATGATTACGGTTTAATCTGCTTAGAGAAGACGCCTACCGTAAGCCGTACAGTCGTACCTTCATCTGTAGTTTGACTTTGAACGATAAAGGTAAGAAGTATTGACTTCTTTATCTTGATCAACCCCCCCCCGCGCAGTGTGTTTTCTTCCTTTCAGTTGCTTGCAATAATTAAAAATCGACGAACTCACCCACATTGCGACAATCCAAGGCACCGATTGCCACGGTCTATTTCCTGCGGATTTTTGCCAACGTGAGGCCCTAAATCTCAACGGAAAGAACCAGTGATCGCCATTTGGAATACCAATTCAATTCGTTACGACAGTCATGCATGATATGTGTTTTGATATCCGTTCAAATTTTACCGAATGCTTCAGAGAAGTGAAATGTCTCGGTCTGTACTGTTCCACATAAAGCAGTTTTGAATTTGCACTCCTCTGCTGTTCACAGGTGGCGAATGGTTCAGGTTTGTCGTCCTTGAGAGTAATATCCTTTAAACATTTTTTTAATTATTTTTTGTTCTTAAGTAGTGAAGTTTTTAAAGAGACAGTGACGACTGTTTTAAGTGTATACACGTTTATTAAATTAAGTTTAAAGATCAGTGTGGAACTTCGGGGTCCGTTGAAAAAGATTTGTAGGCACACGTGAGAGGGAGAACACGTGTGCAGGGTCTTAGTGACAAGAATTGAGTCATGCTTTCCGGTTGTTCGGTCATTTTTCCCTCTACTGTGGAAAAAAACCGATCTCATTATAATTTGGGCTTGACCTTGGACTTGCTGGGATGGGTGACTCGGCCCGATGCCGGCAGGTTGACAGAAAGGAACCCTGTAGTCGAGAGGGGGTCTCGGAATAAGTGCTCAACAGGTGGATTTGTCAAGAGAACATGAAAGTGATTTCTGAGTCAAAAGAGGAGTGTTTCACACAAGCTTTGTCCTGTGACGCATTTGTTTGGCTTCGGGGTTTCCTCTACAGTCGACAAAGAGTGACCAAATATTTCTACAACTGTTAGCTCGAATAAACTAGAAAACGATGAAATCTTCTGCCTTTCGATTTTTCGGGGCATGTTCATGACTCCGTCCAATCAGTAACCCCAGCAGCCAAAAGTTAAATTAAAATATGTCCATGTTGAATTTTCTGTAGTGTTTCAAGATAAACCTTAACAGGAAATGTTCTGTGGAGTTTCCAACACTTGGTGTAAATGATGGAAGAAAGTTAACAAGTCTTCGAGCCTCGTTAGTGTGTCAACTTCAAACAAGACAAACAAGAATGTTTTATGCATGGATAATTTAGGGAATTCAAGTTAAGTGGCCTCGTGATCATGATCATGTGTTGTTCATATCGTCTTTTAGACGAAACTTTGCATATTCCTACTGGTCGGGTCTACCTTCTTCATGTGCTGGCTACAGCGGAAGGCGGTCCTAATCGCTACCATGAATCACAGGAAATGGAACTAAACTTCACTAAACTTGTCAAGTCCTCGTCTTACCCAGAAATTTGCCTGATAGTCAGTCCCCAGGAGATGTGATCAGTATCAGAAGGGGCTATTCCCTACTTGATAGAATCTTGGAACAAAAATAGCCATGCCGTCGCATTTCTAAGTTTCATTTAAAATCCGTTGCTTGTGTGTTGGTTTAGTTTAAGCAAGCTGTGCAGAACATCCTTCATTCGGGATATTTATTACACGTGTCACCCGATTGGACCTATTTCAGTTTGAGGTAGTATGTTTGACAAAGGGGAAGATTACATTCAGGTGTCATTTTCATGCACAATGGGTCTTATGAAATAGTGGTTACTTGACCGGGTTTCCGGTGTGCCCTGTAGTTTTAGTGGATTTACTTCAAGGGATGAAGGTTGGATGGTTAGCTGGGTTTGCCAGCGTGTCTAACGAGCCATTAGCAACTATGTCCCGCTGGAGAAAAATTTTTGAGTGAACCTCAGGATTTCTGATGGCGTCAGATGGAAGTTAGATTAATTGAACGCTCGAAAGACATTCAAGGTTCTTTCACATTCTGTCTAAGGAAATCTGACTTCTGGCACTTGTTGCCCTTTAATCAGTAAAGACTAACTTTGGTCTTTAGATTTTATACCACTCAAAAGAATGCTTAGAGGAAGTGGTTGGGAATAACCCCACTTGTTCGAAGAATTTGTAATCCCAGCGTAGATCTAACCCTATTCTTAATTCTGATATCTCATGGCCCTGTTTCCCAGGCCCCAGCTTTCATTAAAAACTACATCCACCTCTAAAGTTTAGCTGCAGGTGACCGTAATATAACTTACATAACACAAAATGCCCTTTCATGCAGTTTTATGACTGTGCGAGATACTTTTTCAGTGAAAAACAGTGGGACTGGTTTGATTAACTATTTGGTGCCCTGGAATAAATCAACTTTATCACTCAGTTCCGATTGACTTGACATCGATGATAGAGCTGTAAGCAGGGTTGAAAATGTGCTAATGATACGAAATATTACAGCACTAATTCTTTCCGATGGTCCAGCACCCTTCCAGTGAAGCTTCGTTTTGGGGTCACATGCACCAATCAACTTTAATTGGAGTTTACAGAGCAGCCGATAAAAGTGGAAGTTGAAGAGAGGGTAGCGTCCGGTTTCTTCGTCCCACGAGACGCTGCAGGAATTACTGAGACAGGCCAAAGCTTACATCAGTTATGTGCGTGGCACGAAGAAAATCTACAATGATAGAAGACTATGGAAAAGATTGCGGAGTTGCATGTGCATCAAAAACAGAAGGAGGAAAAAACAGTATTTTGTATGATCAAGATGTAGCATTTGGTGTGCACGACCCAAGGAAAATGATTTTTTTTAATAGTTTAAAGGTTTCTCTAATTCACAACGCCTACCCCCTTCCTCGACGTTTTTCAGTATTGATAATTTCAGGTTTAACACAGATCGATACTTGAACGCAGGTGAGTCAATCTAATCAACGGGTTTCCACGCCCGACCTATTCAAAATCCTAGACAAAGAACGAGTTATAGAGAGCTCATCCATTCTCTCTCTGCAGAGACTGTACCTTGCAAGTTTGAGGACAACTTCTGTGGCTACAAGCAGGACCCAACCGATGATTTTGATTGGTCGATGGCCAGCCAGGGTGTTTGGGAAACTCTGCAATATAAACCAAGTATGTGTCACTGTGTCTGGCCCGACCCCAAAATAGCTCTCTCTCCAGCCTGACAGTGAAGGGTTATATTTGGCGCCAAATAATCCTCTAGGGTAACAACAGGGACGATCCCGATTTCCCGACCAGGACTTCTCGGGGCTTGGGATGGATTTCTGCCCAAAAAAGGAGAGAACTTGCTACAAAATAATGGACGGCAAAATGGTCTATAAATCCCAATTCCCTTCTGGACAAAATCCTTGTTCAAAGCTGTCCAAAGTGAGAGCCTATACGAAAGGTTTTGTTTTATTCACATTTGGTCAGAGACTTTAGTTTCGATAAGCTGCTAATTCGGTCAGAGAATTTGCCGAATTTTTATAATCCGAGGTTTTAGTCAAGTTTGTCGAGCCACAAATTATGTTCTTCCGTCCCACGAACGTTCAAATGCAAAGCCAAGCTCACATCAGTACGGTACGGTAATGCCTTCCTATGCATGATTCTGGCATGTCGTAATTTGAAATTTGAAATTTATACTTTGATTCACCTCGTCTCAAGATAATTACATTTGTGCCTTCCGGAACGCAACCAGTCTACGTCCGGGGAGCCTTGCTCGTTTAGTCTCGCCGGTCTACGAGGTCACGACCCCGTCTCTGCTTAGTCTCCAGTTTAAGCATTTCAAGACCGAAGGGGATGGCAGCCGCCTTCGGATCAGCGTGCACGCTACGACCAAGGTATTTGGAGGTAGACGTGACGACCAACCGTTCTTTCGAATACTCGGCGAGCTGAAGACCGAGTTGCCGTGGACGACACTGGAGGGAAGGATTGACGTATTTGCTCCATTTCAGGTAGGACGGAGAAAGACATGTAGATGACTATTTATACACTGTACAATACGCTGGCAGAGAGATGTTTCAGCTGTGAACAAGAACGATTGTCTGAGATTTCTTGTCTTCCCAATCTCCAAATGAAATGCCCAGATTATTACATTTATTTTGAAAAACGGTACGTATTCTAAAGTTCTTGCATGCAATTTACATAACTTTCTCATTTAACGAATAGTTGGTGATAGAGGCAGAGGTTGGGTACTTTACGAGGAGCATCATAGCAGTTGATGACATCATCCTCACGTTAAATGCGTATCCAGTCCAACCTCAAACAAGCGTCAATGGTAAGTGACAGCTGACCATCAAAAGTTAAGAGTCAACATGCCCTAAAGATTTTCTCGCTCGAAGACGTTACTCAAAGCTTCCATTCTTTGATGTTGAGAATGAATTGTAGAGAGAGGTATAAGTTGTATTTTCATTTACAAATTTGGTACAGTTTACCAACTATTTTCCTCTTGCTAGTTGGGAGCAATGGTGCAGACGCTGGGATTGAGAGCTTAATGTTTTAGGTACATCATCTCAGAGGCAATTGCTCGTTTTTTCTCTCATCCCTGCAGATTCAGCACAGCAAAATGCACTGGGCGGTCGCCAAGAAGGCGGGGCAAACGATGCCCTTACATTATGGCCTAGTCTGACGTCACAAGATGTAGGGGGCCGGCCATCCCACACAGAGGGCGCCTCGCAGGAAGGAATGACGGGTAAAAAACATGCATGCTTTCATGACCGTTTTATAAGTAGTGACTGCCTCGTCTACCAACTCAACTGGACCTTGTTCTTACCTAACCCAGGCTTACATGCAATCAAGTTTGAGAGCCTGTTGCCACTATGAGCCCCAAGCGCAATCAAGAGAGGGCGCAGTTATCCTAATAATCGGCTCCTTTAGTGTAGGAACAGCACTTCGCTGTTTCTCAAACGACTTTGAAATGTAGGCGTTGCAGTCAACACTCCCGACCAGCATGGCTCTTTTTCAACGGACGAGGGGTGCTTCTGCTCAAGGCGGATCATGTAAAATATGGTCTGTAACACAGTGTCTATTTGCAGCTCCTCCAATCCCCGTATTTCTAGTGATCAGATCATTTACTGCCACCTGTCTGTCTTTGAATGGGAGACGCTTTGACTATTGGTTCCTATGCAGGTTCGGACGATGAGGGCGTCTCTCTGTGTTTTGTCCTGGCGCTGACGTCATCAAGCTTGCTTGTCATCGTGTTGGTCATCTTTATGATTGTCTTTCTGTCCCTCACAAGAAATAAGAGACGGTACTTGATTCTATATCCGCTGTTCTGCTACCTTGGTCAGCCTTGAGTACTTATAACTAACCTTTTATCCTGATGGAAAGTTGTAGGAACTTGACCTTTCACCATTGGAATATGTGTATCTTCCAAGTCTCATGAAAACTCTCTTTAACAAATCGTAACTACACAGTCACTGGGCCGATAATAGTCAATGTACAGTTTCTCTAAATGTTCACCTTTCCACTTGAATGATAGCCTTTTTCTGTCTTTCCCGGCTTCGTAATAATGATGCCTAGATTGTTACAGTCTTTTTGTGATTAGTTTATTTTAAAATCGAGAAATTCTCTCACAATACGACCCAGAATGAGAGGCGTTTCAAACCTTGTGTTGTAGATTCCGCAGATTTAACTTCAGCCACGACTACGAAGAAATCAAAGGCAAAGAGGCGTACAACCAAACGACCTCCGTGTCCGCCATGGCCATCATGAAAGAACGCCCTCACCCCCGCCTGATCTACCACAACCGTCACACCAGCTTCTCTCGCATCCAGAGCCTGTCGAGCTGCCTGTCCCGACTGAGCATGCGTGATAGTCTCCACTCCAGCATCTACGCCGAGATCACGGATGCAGACCTGGACCTGGATGGCGACATGTCGGACCCTGGAATCGGTAATTGTACGACAATGACCACGACCTGCACAGGGACCTGGGACATCTGCAGCAGCAGTGAAAGCAGTAGTGGCAGCGACAACACGCTTGCCGGGGGGTCTCATATCACCGCTTCCTCGATCAATAAACTTTACCCTAGCCTCAGTGACGAGGGGAGTGTCAGTCAAAATGATAGCGGCTGGGTTGAGAACATTATCTACGAGCGCACCTCCGATATCAGTAGCTTTGACTCTACTGGCGGACGCTTTGGCTTAAGTAACGCCTTTAAAGGCTTCGGCTGCAGCAAAGCGGCGGCTGGATTTAAGTCTAGGCAGCGTGTGCACTCAGTGTAGTCGGCAACCAGCACCCCCCCCCCCATTTTTGAGGGAACAAAAGCTTAAATATGTAAATACGGAAGTATGTGAAAACCAAATTTTTTGTATTATACTTAATGAATGCTGTTTAAAATGGCAACACAAGTTTAAACTTGTTAAAAGTGGCAGAGTGGACTTTGTACATTCCTGCATGCTGCTGAAAAATTCCCATCCCAATCAAATAAATCGCAAATACTAAATCACAAATAGTACTGCAAACTGTTGGCTGACCACAGTGGCCTAAACAAAAGTTCAAGGACCTGACGTTTACGTTTCAATCCTAGCATAATCTTTTTCAAAAGCATGTAGACTTCAACAATTTCTATCCCTGCTTTAGTGGGGAGCTGTAATTTAGGGAAAATCTATTCCTAAACCAGTTAAGAAAAAAATTATATGATCATACATTTACTCCAACTGCAAAAAAGTGACAAGATATCCACCAAAGACAGTCGAGAATTGTCAGTTTCGGGCCAAGTCTTTACCCCGACCACCATCCCTCATGACGTGGATGTCGGGTCGAGTCATGCCCGGAAATTTTACTCCCTTTAATCGCGAAAAGCTTTCCCTTTTTCTTTTTAATGAAACTAAACTGGATTTGCTGATAGATTCCAACGATTCCTATAGCCCTGGGAAGAGTTCCAGTTGAACATATTTTGTAAATACATACCGTTTGAATACACCCCGTTTTGACGCTCTGGAATGTATCATATCACGCGTATTAGTTTTAATCATTGTAGAAAGTCAGTCAGGCAGTGTTACATGTACATCTAAACCTTTCGTTTCCTTCTTAAACGTGTTTTAACACCTGTCAGCAACAGCTACCTGTATATTTGTCTGCCTATCTGTACTTTGACGAGTCTCAGTCAATTCTGTCCTTCCTTTGTGGCCTTTGCTTTCACGTAAACCGGGATTATAAGAATATGTCAATGGAAACCCATGCCTTAACACGCGTAATAATTATTTCCCCGTGAAGTTTTGAGATGAGGAAAATCATCATTTTTAGTTTCGAATCTCAGTATCATGTTTATAAAAACAGGCTGAACCCTTTTACAAATAAAAATTTAAAAATTCTAATAATTTTTCGTTCATCTCCTTGTTCGAAGAAATAGTTTTGGTTTTCTTTATAAGTATTTCAGTATTTTGTGGAAATGGCTTTTCTTATTACTGAATAAAATTAAGAACAAAGGACAAGTTTAAACAATAATTAAATGTTCTTGTTCCCTTTCTCCCTTTCAAGAATATTAGTTAACAGATCGTATTAACAAGAGACTCGCACATATCTATCCAGTTTCCGGGAGTTATAATTCTCACCATTTTTGTCTTTTTCCTTGTAATATTTCGAACTAGAAGGGACCACCATGCACTTTTGTCAACACTTTGGAATTCATTGACAAAAGTCTTCCACAAAACCGCTGCTAGAAAAGTTTCAATTTTCTTGGAATGAACACGAATGGGCTACAATTTGAGCTCAGTGTCGACTCAGGCACTTTGCAACTGTTATATTCTAACCATGATAGGGACTTGACAGCGTCAACATGGAGACAGTTGAAAAAAAGTGGCATTCCTCAACCCTTTCCACAAAAGCAAATCATTTCCCGAACAGAAGTTCGTTGTGTTGTGTCTCGCGCATGTGTATACCTGTGCAAGACAAGTTAAGGCTTTCACCCTGGGCCTTATTTGTTTCTCTTTCTTTGTAATCGGACATTTTCTCTTTCCTATCACAATCGACGACCACAGAATAGCACAAAAGGCACCAACAACAAAGGAATGTGTTTTTAACTTTACGTTTCCGCATTTGACTGAGCTTTGGTGGCGCTACTGTGAGCAGCATAGCTTGGGAAAGTGTGAGTGGGTATGACTTAACGTAAATCTCTTTCACAAGCGCATTAGGTCAGGCTAGTACGTGTACCTACTGTCAAATGCGAATTAGACGAGGGTGTTTTGCAAGTTCGTTCTTACTTATAATGACGGGATTTAGCAAACCAGGAAATCAGAGGTGTACAGTTGTAGCGCATAAGCTCATCGTCATTCTCTTCATCCACCTGTACAAGTGACAAGTAGCAAAGGTAAAAGATTTTTCAATTCTCACCGATATAATCACTCCATTTTACTGCTTTTTTTCTAGCGACCAACGTCAATTTAATATGAGCTATGGTAAGTGACACTCTGTTGAACGAATAGGCAACTCTGTGTTTGTAATGAAACACCAAAAGCTAGGTAACATTACCGCAGGAGCCAGCTTCCGGGTTTGTTCGCACGACGATGGTCTACCCGCATGTTGTCAACAGGTCAAACGGTGCAGTCATTCGTATTATGCGTAGCTTATATCTCGCTGCTATTTTTACATCAACTTAAGTTGGTAGCATTGAAGGGGTTATATCAAGTGAGAAAGAGACATTTTGTAAATACTGGACATATTGTATATAGATTTCTCTTGATTGAATCATATGATTGAAATATTTTAGGTAGAATAGCAAAGAGGCAAAACGACCGGCTCTTGATTTCTTAAGAGTCATGGTCTTGCAAGTGCAGCCTCGATGTTGTTCCTGTACGGTGACTCTGCGTCCACTTGAGATGAAAAGTGCATAGCCCTTTAACATTCAAACAAAACAGATTGGTGAATGATCGAAAGCTAATATAATCAATCAATCATCACAGTTTAGTCTATCAATTCAATCAATCGATCAGAAAAATCAGTTTTCACACCATTATTTGTTCAGTCCCTCAGTCGGATGATACATTTATGCATGCTGTTACCTTTATACACATAATGTCAATCTTTGATCAACATGCTTTGTTTCGAACAAAACATGACAGTGCTTTTACATTGTTGACCACGACTGTTTCCTGTGCGTGATCTTTTTAGAGAAAACGGAACTATGATATTATTGTTTGAGTGAGCAGCAATATTGTCGGTCGCACCCTCACCCTCTCCAATACAGGGAATCACCCTGCAATTAAAACCATACTGATATATTTATCCACGGCTACACGATCGTTCATTTTCTTAATTTGATCATTTAGATATAAAATGGCAATGATAGCCCAAGCTGTGTTACTTAGTCTCTCCGTCCAGTCGCTACTTGCGACAACTGACACAAGTACCACAGTGAACGGCAGCCTGTCAACGTCGCCCGCTTCCACCGAGGGAGCAAGCGAAATGACGTCACCAAGCTCGACTGATCAGACATATGCCGACAACCAAACTATGCCAACACAAGTGTCGACAACACTGGCTAATTCGTCGACTAATTCAACCGGATTGACAGAGACAAGTGCGACGACAACGGAACTTCCAACGGAGACAGTGTCGACAGTTACTATGGTTCCGAATCTGTCGACAGTGACACCAACGTCAGAGAGCCAAATGTCGACTCAGTCACAGACCAACAAGGGTGACGACGGTGGTACAACTACAATATTGTCTGGAACTACAAGTTCAATGTCATCAACGACGCAAATGATGACGTCGGGTTTGATTGGCGAGCTGACAACGTCCAGAGGAACAAAGGAGGGTAATATAACAGGGAATATTTTCCCACCCTAAAGTAGTTATTTTTGGTAGCAAGCTTAAGTACTCGTTTCAAGACTTGAGGGTACTAGTACTTTGGTCTTTCCACAAGCATTTTTCAAAGTAATGTCATTTCCTTTCTTTGTAAAAGACCTCTTTTTAATGGCAATGCCTTTGTGACAGCTAGAAGTTACTTCAGTCGATTTGGGAACTAATTAAAACAGCGACCAAGCATGTATGTCAGTTTTGGCAAACAAAACTATAGTGCCAAGAAACCATGCTTGTGTTATTTTGCTTTGGACAAACTTTTTCCTCCTGAATGACAAGATAACTTGACATTGGTTTCTTCTCTTCACAGCACCAGGGCCTGAACGCGTTAGCCTAGCCGTGTACATCGCCATTGGTGTCGTGGGGGGCCTCTTCGTGCTAGTAGTCATCTTCGCGCTCAGCGTCTGGTGCCTACGTCGGTAAGGTTTACAACGTCAGTACATCAGGACAGATAACTTCCATATTAAAATGTTACGGCCACTTCATGAAGGCAATCTAATGGCGCATTTATAACCTGTTTGGCAATCCCAATAGACGGAGGGCGCTCTTCGTTTTGCGTAATAGACTCTATGATATTGACCATAAACTCCCAAATCCACCTCCATTAAGCAGTTACTGTACGTGTCTGCCATACTTCAATAGCTGTT